>NW_026726723.1:0-63531 GCF_029784015.1 Lycium ferocissimum | reverse complement strand
TTTCCTAACACTACAAATTTGATGGAAGTTAAAGAAAAGAAAGTTGGAAGTGAATGATTAAAAAAGAGCTTATTGAAGACCAGATGCAAGTTCCACTGTTATTGCATCTGCTTCCGGTATTTAGGACTTTTGTTAATAATCTTAATTAAATCAACCAATTTTGGTAGGCCAAAATGCTGCCTTAAGGCAGAGTTTTGCATGGACAGAATTTTGCAAAACTTTGCCTTGCGAATCCAAACATCTGCTTAGAGAAAATTCCTTCTTTTTTTTACTGAGCTGGGATTCTAACCCAGAACCTCGGAGTATTAGGCTGGGGCAAAAATTAAAGACCACCCCAAATGAGGCAACCCGCGCAAAAAAAAAAAAAAGTTTTATTGCAATTATGACCGGATTGTGATCAATATAACCACTTTAAAATCAATTGCTTTTGAAATCAAACTACTATATAAAATTGAACAAATTTGGGGTAAAATTGAGATGAATTAATTATTTAGTTAATTAATTAAACTTCTTGACTTTAACAAAGTATAATATTTATTTGCAAATAGAGACCAATTGACAATTTGGAATATGTACTTACTTAAACACTTGATTGTACTTAATTAAACACTTGATTTTGACATAGCTCGATTTTTTTATTTAATACAATAGACATAAGTAGTACTAAAATTTTATATATATATAAGCCAAATGAAAATGGCAAAATAGCGCCACAATGTTGTAATAGTATTTTTTTTTTTTTTGACTTTTATAAATACTTACTTCTGTTTGTTATAAATTCAAGAAGTTTGACAAGGTAATTAAAATGTGGCGGATCAAAATTAGGTGTCAACAACTTGTATAAGGTATCTTGTATGATTTCTACAGGCCACTATAATTTACAATGCATATTAAAGCAGAAGGACTGGAAATGCACATAGTTTCAAAATTTTTGACATTAAGACACCTTTGTTAGATGACTAGCTACAAGTTTGAAGAGAATTTGACTTGAATTCGACACATAGTTTCAAGGTAATGAGTTTACACTTATCCATGATGATTATACACATTTTTATTCTAGATTTGGACCTCCAGAACACGGAATTAAAAAATGGGGACATTTTGTTTAAGCCCTAGGAACGCTGAAATAGACTCAAATTGAAAATCAATTATAAATTTGTGCTCGTAAGGTCATGGGTAACTTAGGGATGTAATTTATTCTAAGGTTTGGCCGTATGAGCTCGGGGTTGACTTTGACTCAGCCTAAAAATATGAAATTAGGTCCAACAACTTTGTTTAACCTCACTACGTATTTTTTGGGATAGATCGAACTCATTTGGGGGATTGAAAACAAGGAAAGGCAATTCACGAAGGTTAAAGCTAAGCTCCGATGAGGCAAGTTAAGAAAAGGACCTAGGCCCAAATTAGCCCATGTAAAGAAATGACCTAGGGCCTAACTCAATACAAAAAGTAGTTTAAGAGGTGAGAATTGCCCAAGACCGTATAAGGACTCCAGAGGACCACATCCCACCAATATCCAACATCCTTCCCCCCCGGCCCCACACACGCCCAGGTCAGCAGCTAATGCATGTAGGACATAATATGGTGGCTCTACATCAGATGAAACAAATGAATTAGGATATCTATGTCTTTGATACCATGTAAATTACAGCTACTCTAGCTAAGAAACGAAGGAATCCTTTACATGCAATGCATCTACGATCTTTAGATTTTAGGAGTTGCAGAGAGTTTGAGGAAGGAAGAGATAGCTCAATGTATTGATTCAAAAAGACTTGCGCAAATGCACAGCCAAGTCAGTTTATACAGGTCTAGTTACACATCCCACGTGTCCTTCATAACTGATTTAGACAATTACAGAAATGCGCTTTATTGTTAAGCAATCATGACAACTAACTACACTGCCAACTACTCTTTAATATCTCAATATAATCTACAATCCAAAAAAAAAAAAACTATGGACAGAAGAACTGGGAACTCTTTGCATCACCATTAGTTTTCAGGACTCGGGAGTTTCTGATCCGGCTTATAGAACTTTCTGGTGAATGGTATCTGTACTTTGCTTCTCAAGTTTCTTCCACAAATACAAAGCTCTTCTAATTATGGTATCCGCGGAAAATCCTTCAGCATAAGCACTAATAGCCGTTAAGAGGCTAGTAAATTTCTCCCCGCCATCCTGCATCCAAGATCTCAGCTTTCAGATTGTAGCAAACATACATTAGTTATATTTTTTGACAAGTTCTTGAACTGATTTTCTAATGCTTGTTTCCAATTATATAGCTTCAAGCTTCAATACTATATGCACACTCAGCAAAAACCTATCTTCAGACATAGAGCTAATCTTGGAAAATAAAAGTAGCCCACACAAGGTTCAGGCATCTGTCTTTTACATTAAACACTAGGATAGACAAAGTGCTTTAAAATGTATGGACAGCTCTAGCTTCTGTCAATGTGGACCTTGAAATTCGCTGACGTCGAACATTTATCTTTGAGCAATTTGTAGTCATATTACAAGTCAAATTTTTATTCTTCCAAGGAAGGAGCAATATTGCTATAGGCGGAAAACAAATTACGACAAATTTGAGCTAGAAGGACAACATACTTTACAATTAATAACTACGTTCCCATTACAAGTATGGTAAGAGAAATTCAGAAGTTCAACTCCCTGAATTGCCCCGTCCTTCACCCTAGGAATTAGGAAAACCATTTTACTATTTGCCCACCACTAAGAAGAGCATACTTGGATGGTTCGATGTTGGCACTCTAGTCAACACTTAAATAGCTTACGAAACATCAATGAGCACGGAGATACTGCAGGTCTAAGGACATTGATACTAAGTGAATTGCTGAGTCGCAGCCAAACGTAGGCAGCATTTAAATTTCTAGAGGAAAAGCTGCTTCATATTATGATTGCCTCACCTCTGGTTTCTCAAATATCAAGTCATCAGGCGCAAAAGGAACCATGTAGGATGGAAGATCACATCGTAGTATTGCCTACATAATTGAAAGAATTAGTCAGTGGGATGATTATGAGGTCAGTAATATAGGGAAAAAGCTACATACTAGATCCTTGCTCAGTCTAGCCAGCTCCGAATTGGATAGCAATGCCTGAAAGCAAATTAACCAGTCAAATAAGTGCCTAATTTATCACTCACCTAATCTCAGAAGTAGAAGAACCAAGATGTGGAAGGAATCACATACAGAAGGGAGGACTATGCATAATTCCATGAAGAAATCATTAGCACAAACAAGAATAATCAATGAATGAATACAAATCTTTGCTTATCTTGAGATTAAAAGAAAGGAATCAAGCAAAGTTGAGCACTATTTTCTTGATCTCAGATTAAAAAGAGTTCCTTTAGAAGAAGAAACCGAGGAGCTACTTAAAACATATTGCCAAATTGACATTGTTAGAGGTATTATCACAGATCCCAACCCAAGTGTAAAGAATGGATCACCTAACCATGCTTTAGGAGATTGCTCTGATACCATGTTGACGTGTGTTACCATCTCATCTAAAGGCTTAAGCTATTAGAGAGAGCACACCTTTATTTACTTAATTATATTCTCAACACGCTCCCTCACACGCGGGCCTGATTCTTTTTTCATGGGCCAAGCAGGTGCAATTATTTTTGATAATGGGTGACGGTGAGATTCGATCCCAAGACCTCACCTGCTCTGATACCATATAAAGAACAGGCCTAACTCAACCTCAAAATTAGCTCATGAGGGGAGGATTTCCCAAAGACCATATAAGGAGACCACCCATCTCTTTTTCATCCGACGTGGGACACTTCAACACCCCACTTCACGCCCAAGGTTGGACATCTGGAGCGCGGGCAATTTTATATGGGGGCCCAACAACGGTAAACAACAAATTGGGATAGGTCCTGTTCTGATACCATGAGAAATTAGAAGGAGAAGAGAAGAATATTTGGGAAATCAAACAAATGAGATTAAATAGTTGTTACAGAGAACTTAAATAAGGAAAGAAATTAATAAGAGTATTACACAATCTTCGAACTGCCTGATTACAGGGATTTGGGAATATTCCCATATTTATACTATTTAACACCAAGGATAAATAAACTATTATTTCCTCATAACGTCAATATATCATACTAAAAGGCCAGTAAATTTATGTAAATTTAACTATAAGATTTATGAGAAACAATTATGCGGAAGACTTTTTGATTGCTTCCTGTCAAAGAATGTAGTACATATCTACTTCTGATGGAGGAAAGAGCATAATACTAGGAGCTAAACAGGCTAACTTATAGTGAGACTATTGCAATTTACAAGATTTGAGTAAGTCTGTGCACAATAATACAGCAAGCAAATCTCTGAAAATCAGCATGTATACAATGTACACTGATGTAGTTACTAGTAATATGCTGGATGAATCTCCTATTCTCCAACACTCTCCATCAAGCCATCTTGAGGATAGCTTTCATTGCCAGCTTGCGTATCAAACTGTCGATTTAAGCTAAGGGAGTAAAAAGGAGAAAACAGTCAAGAGTGTAAGCCAGATTAATTTGAATCCTGTTCACTTCACCAGTAACACTAGACCTGGAAGATGTGGATTCAAGACTGATATACTACTTCTAATAGAGTATTATCAAATCAACCTCAGCTACTGTTTCTTAACAATACCCTGGGATGACAAATTTACATGGGCTTCCTCTGGAGGAGGCAATTTATATGGACAAATTAAAAAAGGGTGATTAGAAATGGTGAATCTCATGTGATAAGTCACTACCAAGACAAGCAAAATAAAGCACAATCCTAAATTAGCAGGAATTACCTTCCTAATTCGCTCCTCCTCAACTTGTTCAACACAGTCCAACAAGTTCTCTAGCGTACCTATTAGATAAAATCAGGATAGAAACAAGTTAATACCAACCTAAATTACGACCGAGTTGAAGGAAATAAAAACTACTAGAATAAATGAAGGAAGATATAAGAACGAAGACAAAAGAGTAGATTAAAAACCTATACTATACAAAAAGCTAAATGAACATCTTATTTTTATTAACAGACAGTTGATCTTTTAAGAAGAATAGTTTAATATTAACACACTAAAATTTTTTCTTGAGACGGTAAGACCCACATGGTACCACATTTATAGCATGATTACTTATTTAATAATCCCTCGGTCCCACAAAGACTGGCTAGAGATTCAAAGTATGAGGATCGACTCATTTAATTTACATTGTGACTTTGAAAATCATCTCTTAGGTACTAGATGATGTGGATATTGAAGCCTTCAGTTGCATTTTAAGAAAAGCTTTCTGTTATTGGAAAAATCAAAACAAAGAGGTTCTATTGGCTAGTAAAGAGTGAGACTACATCAGGCAACACACATAAATTATCATACTGTATCCTATGGTAGCTTGCCCCATAGTCCTTGCGAATTAATCAGTTGTATTTACTCCCCAGGGAGCTATGACATCAAGAGTTAATAAATGGATTCAGATTAGTAAAGGTACGAGACCTGTTTGAATGTGATGACAATTATTGAGCTAAAGTTGCTTCTGCCATTCAGACCTTGGGTCAGTGGTTACCTATATTTTTTCACCTTTGCAGCATGAGAAATTAATTTTCGCCTTTGTTGTTAAATATTCTCTTTGTTCCAACTGAATAATCCTTTTTTGACTCAGAATGGTTATTAAGGTAAAGGTGAGTTATTCTTATAGAGGGTAATATTGTGAGTTGCTTGGTATTTATTGTATGTTAGAATATCAATCTATATAGTGTTCCATATGAAAAAAGATTATTATATAGTGTCCCATATAGAAAAGGATTATTATGTATTGTGTAGAATATAACTATAAATTGGGCTCAATGTAATAATGTAGGTAAACATCTTAATAATATTTTCCTGTGCTTTCTCACATGGTATTAAAGTCTTAGTGAGAAAATATCGTTGTGCAAAACAGCAACGTCTTCCGGGAAGAAAATTTCAGTCACCGTGCAATTTTCCAGTGACCTAAGTGGTTGTCCGCGTCAATACCACTTTCTACCGGGTTTTGCAAAAACTAATAATAACACGAGATTCAAAAAGCAGTGACGATCAAAACCCCCAAAAAACCGCTCCGTCAGAACCTCATCCACATGCCCTCGTGTGCCTACCAGAGCTCCGACACCAGGGGTGCGTCTGATACACGCGCCCACGCATGTGGTCTGTGACGACCAGTTTTTTGAGCTTTTGTTTTTCTGGTGGGGTCGCTCAATCATTCCAAGCCAATCCCTCCACTTTTATATAAGATTCTGACACAAATCAGATTCTTCTTCCGGCGAAATCTGTGCTTTCCAACGTGTTTCGAGCCAGATTCTTCTTATACATTGCTCGCCTGCCTATTCCAACCTGACCAATACCTGTTCCGAAAAGTTCCTATCACTAGTTTGCCTGAAATAGTCGCCGGAACACTGTTTTCCGGCGATACAGTAACATTTTTTACTGTTTTTCAGTCAGTTTTTGGTGGTTTCTTCACTGTTTTCCGCCGTTGTTTTTTGCTAGACCTCTCTTCAATCCAACATGTTTTTCTGGATTGATATTTATGACTCCAAAAACACGGGAATTGAAATTCAAGTCCTATGGTTACTTCAAAACCCTTAATGGGAAGTTCAAACTATTTAGCTTTGGCTACTTCAGTTGAGCTACGGTGCAAGGATCAAGGGGTTCAAGAGCATATAATCAAAATGGCTAGTGAGGGAGATGAAAAGGCCCAAGCAAAGTGGGAGAAGGTTGACGCTCAACTATGTAGCCTCCTCCGGCGATATATTGATTCCAAGTTAATGCCCTTTTTTTTGGTCCATTCCAGACTTCCTATTCAGTTTGGAGAAACACTCGCACTTTATACATTAATGACATATCTCGTTTTTATGATGTGATGCCTCGGATGACAAACCTAAAGAAGCATAAACTAAATGTCTACTTATTTGGCGCAGCTATAGGTAGACATGGAAGAATTTGAGAAGTTGATGTCAGTTACTGCCGTGTTGAAAAACAATAGGAGCAACGAAAGATGATGTTTCCAGTTCTGCTGGACTTCCTAGTGACCTTGATTCGGTAGGTGACTAGATTGTGGATAGTCCATCGTTCTTTTTTCTTTTGATGAGGTAAATATATTTCATTCATAAACCAGACCAAAAGAAAAAGCTCTACAAAAACATATGATTATCTACAAACTCCACCCAATCGTCTATACAACAGGAGACTTTCTGGATACACCAAAAGAAAATAACGGAACGAAGGCTACTCCTCAACTGGGAGAAACTCGACTCTACTCCTTCAAAAGCTCTCCCATTCCTCTCTCTCCAAACTACCACATTAATGCAAGTGGAATCAAGCTCCACGCCCTTCGTCTTCTCCTCCTCCTCCCGCTCATCCAACTGGCCATCAACTCCTTCACAATATTTGGCATTACCCAGGGAGTGCCAAACCATCTAAACATATCCCACCATAAACTGATTGTCAATCCGCAATGTATAAGAAGATGATCCACATCCTCGCCTGCCTCTTTGCACATGTAGCACCAACTGACACAAATCACCTTCTGTTTTCTCACAGTCTCTGCTGTCAAGATCACCCCTCTTGAGGCTAACCAAGCAAAAAAGTAGACCTTCCTCGGCACCGTAGGAATCCATATTGCATTACATGGAAACAGTTGCTCTCCCCCTAATCAATATTTTCTCATAAAAAGTCTTCACAGAGAACACACGATTATTCTCCAATCTCCACCACCAAACATCAGGATTAGCACTCGGATTGGCTTGCCTATGTAATAGGGCTAGCAATCTCTAAAACTCCACTACTTCCCAGTCGTTAAAATTCCACCTGAATCTCAAGTCCCAAAGAGTCTCTCCACCTTGTGTCACCCTAATTTGTTGAATTGTCACCTCACTTTGACAAGAAATTCTGTACAAACTCTGAAATTCATCTTTCAAAGTTAAGTCCCCACACCATCTATGCTCCCAAAACTTTACTCTCCTCCATCTCCAACCTTGAATGAGATGCTTCCCCAAAAATCATCCTGTCCCTTCAAAATATTCCTCCATAGATCGCACCCGAAAGGCAAAGTGATGTCTCTAGTTCTCCATCTTCCTTTTGTAATACCATATTTATATACTATTACCCCTCTCCACAAAGATTGTGTCTCCACCCCGAACCTCCAAAGCCATTTGACCAATGAAGCTTTGTTGAAAACCTTCAAGTCTTTAATACTGAGGCCTCCCCATTTTTTAGGAGATGTGACAGATCTCCCATCGCACCAAGTGAAACTTCCTTGCCCCATCCATTGTTCCTATAGTTGATGAACTATTCTCTCGATTACTTTGCCATGTCGAGCCACCAAGTCACATAGTGGTATCATTACCAACCATTCTATGGAGAATCGACGAGGAGGAGGTCGTTTTGACAGATCTCAACCTAAGTGTAATTATTATAATAGGCTTGGACTTATGCTATTCTCTGCATGGTTGACCACCCAAGAATTCTCCTGTTGCTCAGATTGACAGTGCAGGTAATCAGGGGTTTCTTTGTCTGAAAGAAAATATAATGAGTTCCTTCAGTATCGAGCAAGTAAGCTGACATCTCAATCAGTAGCTCGGCTGCACAGTCTGATACTTATGTTGGTGGTAATTTGTTTCCTAGTCTAATACCCTTGAACCGTAGGTCATGGACTCAGGCGCTTCTAATAATATTTTGATTAATAAAACGCTTTTGCAAATATTATTTATTCAGTCTCTCCCCACAATTACTTTACCAATGGGTTTCAAACAAAAGCTAAAAAGAGAGTTGGACAAGCTAATTACCCTATAATCTGCCAATCTAAACTTTGTTCTTTATGTCCCTACTTGTCTTTTTAATCTTGCATCTGTCAGTCGTTTGATTCACGTGATTGTGCAATAATATTACTTGATGATTCTTTTAATATGCATGACTGCAGTATGGGATAGACGATCATCGTAGGGCATGAATCACAAGGGCTTCACTACCTTACCTCTCTTAATTCCTCCAAAACATGTCCAATTATAGATCCTCCAGACTTAATTCAAAACCAGAGTTTATCCAAGCTACATAAATGTTGCCTTGTTTGTCTAGTCAGTGCACATTAGATTGTGAGTCGTGTTAACTTGGCAAACACACCTGCACTACCTTCTCACGTAGAAATGAGAGTGCTACAAAGTTTGTTTTTTCATTAGTTCATTCTCAAAAATATTGAGGGTCCTAGTACAGTCAATTCAACCTTATGATTTTGTTAGTTTCATTGATGATTATTCAAGATGTATTTGGATTTTCTTAATAAAAATCATTCTGAGTTGTTTTCTATATTCAAGAGCTTTTTGCTGAAACACAAAGTCAATTTGGTGTTTCAATTCGTACTTTTCATAATGATAATGCCTTAAATACTTATCCTCCCAGTTTCAACAGTTTATGACTCACTAAGGAATTATCATCAGACATCTTGTATGTACACCCCTCAGCAGAATGGGGTAGCATAGAGGAAGAATAGGCAATTGAAATTGCTCGCACTCTTTTTACTCAATCCCATGCTCCTCTGCGTTTTTGGGGCGATACAGTTCTCACGTCTTGCTATTTCATTATCGGATGACCTCATCTTCCATTCAAAATCAAATCCTTATTCAGTATTATTTTCTCGGTCACCTCTACACTATCTTCCCCCTTGTATCTTTGGGAGCATATATGTTATTCATAACTTAGCTCCTCGTGCTCTCAAATGTGTCTTCCTTGGTTACTCTCAGGTTCATAAGGGGTATTGTTGCTACTTACCTAATCTATGTTGGTACCTTATGTCAACCGATGTCACATTTTTTAGTCTCGACCTTACTTTACATCTTCTGATCATCTTCATATCTATCAAGTCTCACCTATAGACTTTTGAGGAATTTACGGTTGCTTTTACATCTCCAGCCACATTGACACCACTCCTGACTTATCACCATCGTCCGCGTCCAGCATCAGGCCTAGATGATTCACGTCCTACGCCGAACCTTGCACATACTGCGAACTTGTCTCCTCCTAGTCAACCGATTGCACTTCAAAAAGGTATACGATCCACCCTTAATACTAACCTCCATTATACCTTTTTATATTACCATCTTCTGTCATCACCTCAGTATGCCTTCATATCATCTTTGCTCTATGTTTACATCCTTAAGTCTACAGGTTAATCACTTTCTCATGTCTATTTTACATGCGAGTGGCACTTGGAATCTTGTTCCTCTTCCTTCAGGTAAATCTAGTGTTGGTTGTCGTTGATTTTACGCAATCAAAGTTGGCCCAGAAGCCCAAGTTGATTAGAATAAGGCTTGCTCAGTGTATTTGGAAGCGCGAAGCGGAGAAAAGCGACAAGTCCCGGGTTCACGATTTAAGTGCTTCATTGAAGTGAAGCACAAATTTGCAAAAAGACCAAAATAAACCTTGCGCAAAGACTTTATATATAAGCAAATGTTTCAATTTTAAAACTAAAAAAAGTAGATAACAAAACATCCTCCATAGGACAAGCAAATTCAAAAACAAAAAACCAAAATATAAATAGGTTGGCCATGTATATTATGTTCACTGTTAAGAGGAGAAAAGAAACAGAAAAATTGCCTAATGCACTGCATTAATTTATTAAATGAGAAAAACTAGATGAAAAAAAAAAACTTTAAAAAAAAAAAAATTGAAATGGAAATATGGCTATTACAATTAAATCAATAAACTAAAAATGAAAAACTCAAGTAATCAAAATAAACTGGAAAAAATAAAAAGAAGAAAGAATGGGAAAAAAATACGAAAGTTCATGAAACTAGACCAGCCCAATCCAACGACGAAGAGAAAAAAAAATTCCCCCTCCCAGCAAACAGTCCAGCGAAACAGAAACGGTCCTGCAATTGTGACCAAGAAAAAATATATTGCGAGTCCCTCCCAGTAGTGAAGCGACAGAGAGGAAAAAGAACAGGAAAAGGAAAAGAAAAAGAAGAGAATACATACCTGGAAGAAGATAGTGGAGTCGCAGCCGTACTCGTCGCCCAAAGGGCAACCCTAGTCGGACTCTTTTTCTTCTAAAAGAAGACCAGTTTTTAAAATTAAAAGAAGTGTACGCTTCTGCTCACCTCTTCCGATTCAGGCCATTGAAGCGCAAGTCCTTCGCTTCACAAGCGCCCGCTTTTCTCAACACTGGGCTCACCTTGTTGCCAAGGCGTATACTCACATATTTGGGCTTGATTACAGTGATACTTCCTCTCTAGTGGCTAGAATAGTGTATGTCTGTCTTTTTCTATCCATGGCTATTGTCTGTAATTGGTCTCTTTATCAGTTGGACATTGACAATGTTTTTCTCCACTGTAACCTTGAAGATGAAGTTTATATGGAGCAACTAGCATACTTTGTTGCTCGGGGGGAGTCTAGTAACTGTGTATGTTGATTGCCTCGGTTTCTGAAACATCCTGGTTTGGGAAGTTCAGCACAATAATTCAGGAGTTTGGTATGACTCGTAGTGAAGCTGATCACTTTGTGTTTTATCGGCATTCTGCTCCAGATTTGTGTATTTATTTTGTAGTTTATGTTGACGATATCATTACCACCGGCACTGATCAGGACGGTATCACTAATTTGAAGCAACATCACTTTCAACACTTACAGTAAAGACCTCCACCGACTGAAGTATTTTCGAAGAATTGAGGTTGCTCAGTCCAGGTCAAGCACTGTATTTCACAACGAAAGTATGTCGTAGACATTATTGAGGGGACATTAATGACAGGATGTAGACTCCTTAACACTCTTATAGATCCGAAGGCTAAACTTCTTCCAAGACAGGGGGAGGCACTCAGTGATTCTTGAAGATATAGGCGGTTAGTTGGTAAGTTGAATTATCTCACAGTGACCAGACTTGATATTTCTTGTCTTGTGAGTGTTGTAAGCCAGTTTATGGATTCTCCCTATGATAGTATGGGATGCACTTATCCGCATTCTGCGATATATAAAGTCAGCTCCATGCATAGGACTACTTTTCGGAAATCGAGGCCATGAGCAGATTGTTGGATATACAAACGTTGATTGGTGGAAGAGTAATAAACAAAATGTGGTTGCTCAATCTAGTGGAGAAGCAGAATATTGAGTAATGATTGTAACAACTTGTGAGCTGGTTTGGATCAAACAGTTGCTCAGAAAATTGAAATTTAGAAAAATCAGATGAAACTTAAACAACATAACTTGTGCGTGGTAATCAAGTGGCCCTCCATATTGCATCAAATTCGATGTTCCACGGGAGGACTAAGCTATTGAAATTGACCGTCACTTTATCAGAGAAAAAGTACTCTTAGGAGATATTGTTACAAAATTTGTGAAGTTAAATGCTTGCAGATATTTTCACCAAGTCTCTCACTGGCCCTCATAGTAGTTACATCTGTAACAAGCTCCGTAACTATGACTTACATGCACCTGCTTGAGGGGGAGTGTTAGAATATTATTGTAATATTGTCCCATAAACAGCCTCTATGCCTCCCGAGGTAGAGGTAAGGTCTGCGTACTCTCTACCCTCCCCAAGCCCCACTTTGTGGGATTTCACTGGGTATGTTGTTATATTGTCCCATAAGGAAAAGAATTATTATATAATAATGTCACATATGGAAAAAGATTGTTATGTACTCTATAGTATATAACTATAAATAGGGCTCAGTGTAATAATGTAGAAACACATCTAAATAATATTTTCCTGTGCTTTCTCTCATAGTAAGAACACATAAGGAATTGTATTACCTTTCGTGTTTCTGAAAAAAAGAGCAGAGGAAAAAGTGGCAGCGCGAAATGTAAACGTAGCTCACATATTTCTTGTTACATAAAATGGGTCTGACCTTTTCTTTTAAGGGTAGTGAGCAAAATGGAAAGTGAAATTTTCTTTTCTAGTTGCAGGAAATATTTTGCATGCCAGTCTGTTGCAACAACAACAATAACAATATACCCAGTGTGATCCCACAAGTGGAGTCTAGGAAGGATGGGGTGTACACAGACCTTAACCCTACCTTTGTGGGGTAGAGAGGTTGTTTCCGACTCAAGAAAAGTGTTTTCCACACTAGGTTTGAGAAAAATATGAGTAGAAAGCTAAGATGAAAATATCGAAGAAAAAGAGAAGTATTGATAGCAAAAATAGTAAAGATAGCCAAAGTAAAAGAAACAACAGTAGTAATAAAATAGAAGAATAAGGTAATGGTAGAATAATAATAATAATATTGGTACAGAGAAGGGAGCTTAAGGTGGGTGCTCTAAACTAGAACCATGCTCTCCCCCAGAAAAGAGAGAAACCGCTGGACTACCTACTAATCTTCTAACCTAACCCCCGACCTCCATGCTCTCCTACATAGGGTCTTGTCCTCGGTGCATGCCAGTTTGTTGCATCACACAATAATATTTTTTGTCTAGAAACCCAGCAACCTATAGGCAGTGAGAATTAGAAGTAGGCATACTCCCGATTATAGACATTTTCATGTGCCCTACATTTGCGAACACTTATAAAATGTAGCAGTAACATGCAGGAAATGAGGCCATCTTGGAAAGGGTTTATCATTCAACATAAAGGGAAGCAGTTATAACAGCCCAACAAAATTAAGGTTCTCCAGAGTAAATTACTAACAACAATAAACATACCAAATTTTGTAATAAGTTGAATTGCATGTACATCTCCAATCCCATGAACTCCTACAAATGAAATGAAAAAGTAAGGAATATAATGCCAGATTCATTGAAAAGAGAAGCTCTATAAGATGACAGATTCCAATGAAGAACTATCATTAAGCTGAAGCTGAATCGCATCTACTAATAAACTACTCCCTCTGTTTCAATTTATGTGAACCTATTTCCTTATTAGTATGTGCCAAAAAGAATGACCTCTTTCTATAATTGGAAACAATTTACCTTTATGAAATGATTTATAGCCACACAAACCATATGTGCCTCATTTAACACCACAAGTTTAAAAGTCTTCTCCTCTTTCTTAAACTCTGTGCCCAGTCAAATGGATTCACATAAATTGAAACGGAGGGAGTACTTTTTATAGGTCCAGTCAGACAGACTCATCCATTGTGTCTTGATATTTTGGAAAGGCTTAAGTCATCCGCCGCCTCCTAAAATTGTCCACAGATTCCACTTAGACACCTCGACTCAGACTTGTACCTATTGAACACCTCTACTACTCCGGATTTGAACCACTTAGACATTTTTTTGAAGATCAGTGGAAAATATAAAGCGTGTGTAGTCCACTCGCGGATGATGTGGCAAAACGACGAATACAATAAGGACACGTGGCTTTTGGACTCAAAATAATCATTAAATAATAAACAGTGGTTTATTTTAATAAAAATACTATTTAATAAAAATACTATTTTTAAACCTATTTAACTCATTAAAAAAATAGCTAACAAAGGAAAAGACTGGACCCCGCCCCTAGCCCAAACAATCATATCCTTTTTTCTTCCTCTACGAACCCCCTACCACCGGCCACCGTTCCCCCACCCCTAGCCGCCGTTACCCCACCCCAACAATTATTTCCCTTTTCTTCCCTCATTTAGGTTCAATTAAAGAGAAGAGATAAAGAAAAAAAAAAAAAGGAAGAGAGCAAGGATGTCGCCGGAGGAATTTTTCGATCAAAGCTTCGGTGACCAAACTTTGCCAATAATTTTTCTATTATGCACCGGAGAAGAAGAGCTCGCGGGGTGGAATTATCGTCATTTGGTTGTAGCAGTGGTCGCCGGAGAAGGCAAGCAGAGAAATGAGAACCAAAAGAGGGCGTCAAAATCAATCCGGAATCCATGGAGTTTGGCCGGAAAATAAACAACTCCGGCCAAACAAAGTATAAAAACACAAAAACCGACTCAAATAGGGACAGATCTAGTAACAATAGGAGAGACGGAGTCAGAGAAGGGAAACAATGCTCAACGGCATTGCTTCGACGGCAAATCACCAGAGCAACGCCGGAGACACACGGCCAGGAAATAAAACCAATTGAAAAAGAGAGAAAGGAAAAAAAAAGGAAAAAAGAAAATGAATTAAGCATTTTAAATTCTCTGGATGCGCTCATGGAGAGTGGAACACACTCACTTAGCCATGTCAGCAAAAAGTGTCTAAGTGGTTCAAATCCATAATAGTAGAGGTGTTCAATAGGTACAAGTCTGGGTTGAGGTATCTAAGTGGAATCTGTGGACAACTTTAGGTGGCGGCGGATGACTTAAGCCTTTTGGAAAAATACCAGAATCTGTCCATAGGCAGAGCGTAATTAACGAGCAGCACCATTTTTTATAAATCTATACCAAAGTAATGAGATATACATATGGCATGTTTTTCTCCTCTTCATTTGGACTTTTACGATGAGAATGAAGGTGCCGTGAACTGCCCAATAAAATTTCTGAAGTCAGTTCCATATTTAAGAACTCTTTTCTATTTCTCGCCAGTCGTCACTAAACTTTAACTTTCAGAATGCTTAAATAGGCCAGCAATGCTTTTTAAGTCACTCACTCAGACCTCCAATGAAAAAGGACCTACATGTTTTTCTAATGCTTTTATTTTGCTCAAGTCTCAAAGGCTTCTGGTGCAACTTTATGCATTCTTGACAGCACTTGACAGAAGACTTCTGCTTAAGGGTGTTCAGAAGTTGGAGGGGCTGAGTGAGTTCAGTTGAAAACAAAGAGAAGTCCCTGAGCAATCTACTTTCAATCTACGGAAAAGTTTATTTAAGGAAGCACAGACAAACCTGGTATGTTATCAGATTTATCACCCATAAGTGAGGTCAAATCAACAAACTGAGAAGGTTTCAATCCTCCATATTTTCTAGCAAAATCCTCCATTCCAAATGAAACCATCCTGCCAAAAAGGACAGAAAGACTTAGCACATGTTTCAGGCATATGTCAGATGACAGAAAAATGAGAAAAATAAACCATTTCGTGATACCCCCATCACCACATATCTTCCAAGTGAAGGAGATGTGACTCAGAACAATCGATAATGAAACAGCAGAAGGCATCAAAATCATAGTGAAACTAATGGTAGAGGAGAAAAAGACTTATCTGCAATATTAACTACACTATCCTTAAAGATATTGGAACTAATTGTTGTGATCTCTACATAATGCTGCCTCAACTTTTGGATATGTGAAGCTAGTCCATGATACCTGTCTCAGTCAACCATCAAAATTCATGGTGTACTTCCTTGAAAGGATATGCTGGTTTATTAATTTCCAATCCCCTTTTCTAGGAAATCTCGGAATTCAGAATCCTCCTATCAACTTCTAAACACTCATTTCTCAAGTTAAGTTCCCACGACAGTTGAAAGTGTGAGAAACATCAAAATATAGGCACGCCAACAAAATTTCTAATACACGTATAAATCAAATTCACCACATCTGCAAATCCTTAGTCCGTCCATTGACTGGAATGTCTCCTCTTTTACTGGCAGAAGTCAGGATGACACTGTTAAACAAACTCCGAAGTACATAGATAGTTGACTTTGGGTATAGCATTAAATTAGCTCTCAATTAGTTCAGCGAAAGTTGTATCTCCTACCCTATTCTAAGTGCATCTCATGACACCCCAAATTTAGCACAACAGCTCCAGCAGTTTAATTAACCCCCGCATCTACTTCAGTTAAGCAAAGTAATATCAATTAATTCAACTCTCAACCAGCACAAATTAATCAACATGACAAAGTGAGGTGAACTGACTCAAATCCACGAGGAGCTATTCGTAGAAGCCGTAATGAAGGAGATAGAATCTGGAAAAAGTCTTTATCTGGGGAAACAACTCGCACCTGTATAAATAATAGTGCAAGCAACAAACATATCAGCTAGATAACAAAGTAGAATCATCACAGTTCTTAAGATACAACTTTATATTCTTTATGAAATGCTTGTCTACAGTTTTTCTTGTTCTTTCTTTATTTCTTTGTTTTTTTTTTTTTTTTTTTTTGGGAGGGGGGGGAGGGGGGTGGTGGAGGAGGGTTGCAGAGCGAATGTTCCCTAAAATTTACAAACTGGACTATATATAAGCTGACGAAACGCGGCAGCACCAAATTCTGAGTATATAAACAAATGAGCACAACGTAGAGATTATGAAAACTAAGACCATGTGAATGCTGAGAGATCAAGAAGAAGACACAACGAAATACTCATGTGACAATTCAATAATTATGTCCAAAGTACAAATGACAGTAACTTTCATAATTGAAGACAAAATGATGTCGGAAGAAGAAAACCTTTTAAGGAGATCAATAGATAAAAAGGTGTTATGTTTAGGAGAATCCTTTTCAGATTCTCTTACTGAAGGACTTCTTAACCCACAAAAACATTGAGTACGAGATAACTTTTTACTGGCACTATCAGTTCTACTCTACAGCTATGCAGCGCAGATACAAAAGGTCAGATTTCCAACTGATCCTTTTCCAGAAACTATGAATGACTATGGAAGCACTATTTCTATCACTGGACAGTAGATGTATCAAACTTTCTAGCTGTAGTTAATGTACAAATATGTTTCTTCCACTAATGTCCATCAAGACCCTCTATTTGGTATTGTAGCTTATTTTTGGAGATCCAGAACAGCGTCCAGAATAAACAATGCATTTGGGAACTGCTTGACAACAATTCAATCAAAATGACGCCCCAACACCCAATAAGACCAGCTTCCCTAACCACCAAAATACCTATAAACCACCAGATCTGATATTTGAACAACAGTTAACTAAAAGCTAAGAAAATAAACCACTTCCAAGATTCAGTGTCGCAAATGTTCGTCTAAGTAGAATCGTCTAATGTTACTCCAGAATAACTTCACTGCACACATACATACAAGACTTAAATTTGATTATTGCAACCAAAGGTGTGGCCTAGTGGTCAATCAAGTGGGTTGAGAAACATAAGGTCTCATATTCATATCTCAACGGAGGCAGGAAAAAAACACTAGGGGCTTTCTTTCCATCTATCCAAGCCTTGTAGGACAGAGTTACCCGGTACCTGCGGAAAATCAGTCGAGGTGTGCACAAGCTGGCTGGACACCATGGTATCAAAACAGAAAAGACTTAATTTGATTATAATATGGAAACCTAAATTTCAGTAGACAAGCTAAAAGATAGTTGCTTCCTCACGTATTTATCCAAACGCACGCCCGCCCAGAATCACTAGTATTCTACTCCCGCTACAGATGACCACTTGTCCTATTTCTCTTTCATTCTTCAACCACAGGTGGTGAACTGTGGCACGTATTCCAATGGCCACCTAACATACCCTAGTCATGTTAAAATTATTTTTCAAATTCGTTTTTGGCCATTGATAGAGCTTCATTGATCACCACAACAATTTTTACTTCTATCTCAAAGAGCTAATTACATTTCTTCTCTCTAATAAGATTAGTCAGGATTTACTTAACATCCCCGAAAAGTAAAATTTGTTGGGATACTTGTATGCTATGTTGGCGATACATGCCTATGGATGGGCGTGTTCACAGAGACTGAGCCACCATGGTGGAGATGGGGTTGCAAGTGGAGGGTTTGCAGTGGTGGGGATGCGCGGAAAACGTTGCCTCATCAGCTCCACTACCAATCCACTGCCATATCCCTATTCCGTTTTCCTCCAGAACCATCATTTTTCTCTGAAAAAGCAATTTTTTCCTTTCTAACATTTCAAGGACAAGACAGGCTTGTTGAAGGCAACTGAAAATACTGTAAGATGAGGCCAAGTAATAATTTAACAAAACCAGTCAGAGAAATTCTAAGCAGACTCAAGAGTCTTTTCTTACACCTAAACAGCTTTTTCTTTTATTTCTTTATTGTCTTTAAAGTAACAACTTGGATTCTAACAGTTAGGATTGACATAAGATGAAAAGGCAGAAAAGTGTATGAAATTCTCTATGTCAGGTAATTTGTACCCACTTAGCATTTTCTAAAGATTCTTCACTTACCTTGAATCCAGCATCCACACTCCTAACAGCCAAGGTTCCAATAACATCATCTGCTTCAACACCTGGCACCTGCTTAAGAAACTAATGAACCTAGCATCTCGCAAGCTTAGAGGATTGATCTTTGACCCAGTGCTCGACAAACCTCACCTCAATCACCTTGACAGACATGGCCTTGAGGGAAGCTTTCAAAAATTGAAGCCCTTGAACAATTGTATCAGGTGTTGGTGGACGATTGCTTTTGTAAGAGGAGTACATATTGTGACGAAAATTCAGGCCTATGAAAATTAATCTAGAATATTAAGAATGGAACTATTGACAAGAGAATAAAACTTTAAATGATTTTGGCTTAAATGTAAGACCTAAGTTACGTGGTCTGCAATGTTTAGTCATTTGTTAATGGCCTAATCCCAAAAAAGAAAAGACTGATTTATTAAAGGCAACATTTGCACAACTGGAAGTAATATCTCCTATATGTATTATTCAACAGTTACTACTTTCTTTTTCTTTAGAAAAATTACCAATACGTCAATGCACATGTAATTTTATTCTCTTTACAAGCCATGCACTTTCTATTATTTTGCAACGATGAAGTTCATATATCTGAAATCACATCAACTGGCAAACCAGAGAAACCTGCCAGAAAACAAGTATCTTCAATAAAACTTCATTTTCAGAACTGAAATAAACTTGATTATCCTGTTGTTTCCAGAAAGAACTTTTACCAACTCAAAGACTCAAGTTATATACTAACATCAAAACTCTCACTGTTACAGGTAAGTGCTCAACCAAGCCACTTCCAAATTAGAGTTTACATCCTCCCCCTCCTTCCACAACAAAAGGAAATTAAACAAACAAATTTGCTGGTATCAAATTATTAGGAGAGAAAATTTGACATTATGATGCAGCACAATAAAATGACATGAAGTAATCATCAAGAAGATTCCATAGGAAATTGGTATACTTTATTGCAGTTTACGGTTTTTTTTTTTTTTGATAAGTTAAATAAATTCATGCAGTTTATGTTAGGACAATGTCCCACGGGGATAGGCTGGTAAAAAGTGCTGATCTCATACATAAGATATCATTGAAAACTCTAAAATCTGTAGCTACATCAGTACAAAAAAAAAAAAAACCTCCAACTTGGCTCTCAATGTAGTAAGCTGACGAAAAAGGACAAAAGAAGAAAAATAGTGAAACATACCTTTTGCAACAAAATTTTGTTTGGTTGAAAGAGACGTATGACCAAAGGGAAATCCTGTAAAGGTTTGGTTTGACAAACATTATTAAGAGAAACTCGTTTAGTCCCAGTTATCTTTTAAGAACATTCATCAATTATCGATATTTGTGTAGATCAATGGTATTGCTAGCAAACTTGTATCAAAAAGTCGATGTTTCCAAGAAACCATCTCAAGAAAGAAATTGACCTGAATTTCACCAATTGTCCCAATAAAAGATTTAACTGTTCAAGACAGAAATGCCGCTGTAACTATTAAGAAATAAGCAAAAATATAATACATGCTATTTGCACTTTATCGTCTGCACTTTCTAAGGTTCAGCTACTTGCCTGGCGAATTTTTCGAGGTTCCACTTTGTAAGTTAACTCTGAAAATTATTGCACCTTATCATCATTATCAGTCATTTGTTAGTGTATTTAGGCGCTAACATCGATCTCTTTCAAACAGAAAAGTGAGCAAAAGAAAAGCGAGTACCGGAGCTTGTTGATCTAAAAGCCAAACGAGAAGAACTTATCAACTTTCATTACTGCCAAAACAGTAAAGATCCAAGGTTAGAACATATCTAATCCAGTGTTTTAAAAGACAGTTAGGACTCATTTCGGGATTTGCCCTGGTTGGGGTAGCCTTTAAATGCACCAAGGTAACCACGGGGACCTAAGTCTCATGGAACTAAATCCTCGATAAATGGGATGCTTGTCTTGAGCCTGCTTTTAAATTTGTGTTTTCACCTCGTACGCCTCAAGAACGTCCTTACATGCTTCTCGTCCCATACATCTCAAAATATTCTCTCTTTGTTTATACCAAAAAAAAAAAAACTTTTGAAGAACGCTAACAAATGTGATATGTTGTTATTTTACCCTGTTATGGGAGTAGATACGGAAATTTGGAACTGAGTATAGGCACTTGGGAGATGGAATAAGCAGAAAAATATGGCACACAGGTAGGGGAGTTGGAGGACTGAAAACATCACTTGTGGACGTGGGTAATGGAGGAGCACCGTATGAGGACGGGAGGAGTTCAGTGGCAACGCCACTTACATAATTGACAATGGATGCAGAATTAGTTTCCCTAAGCGCCACCTACCCTTCAGTCTTTCACATATCAAGTTAGAGAGAGGAAACAATTAATCAAGTTTTTACCCTTTTGATGTCTTATGATGAGGGTATGATCAGCATTGCTTTATTGGTAACTAAAGGAGATTATCGCTTTGCAAAATCTGTCAAACCAACCAATTGCTTCAGTATGTACAAGACTTTCTTCCGCCTACACACTTGTCCTTGACTTTGTTCAGTATCAAATCCGGGAGGAATCTCCATTTACATCTGTTCTTCTAAGTCTCCATGAGTAAAAACTTTCTTCACATCAAATTGTTGTTAGTCTCAATCAAGATTAGTTAATCAAGACAGAAGAATTCTAATAGTGTTCATTTTAGCAACTAGGGAAAATGTCTCCTAATAATCCACTCCACAGGTTTGAGTGAATCCCTTAACCATTAATCTGAACCTTTCAATCAAGCAATCAGCTTTATGTTTCACAATGAAGACCCAGTTGCAACCAACCACTTCTTGTCTGGCGGTTAAGTGACCAGTTCCCAAGTCTCATATTTTTACAGAGCCATCATTCCTTCAATCATAGCTTGCTTCCATTTAGGATCTACACAAGCTTCCCTCCACTCCTGGGGAATAGGCATAGAAGAAATAGACAAGGCAAAGAGTCTATAGGAGGGAGACAAGGATTATAGGAGACAAAATTAGATCAAGGATGTTTGGCGCAAAATCTAACTCCTTTTCTATGAGCAATAGGCAAATCTAATTCATTAGGAAATATAGATAACTCACAGGTAGAAGAAGGTTCGGCTTCAGCAGATGAATGATGACTTCTTCTGCTCTATTTCTCCTTGAGTACCTTATTAAATCAGGTCTATCCAAACCTCCAATAGTCTCCTCTTGAATTCTTTCTCTAGTTTCACTTTCTCTAGTGATGGTGGAACCAACAGTATCTAGTGGAACTAGGGAGAATTATCTCTTCCCCCTTATTGCTCTCCCCTGGAGAGATGATGGTGTAATACTGAAATAGGGTTCAGATTCTCAAAAGGTAACATCCATACTGACAAAGGATCTCCTCGAGGGAGGATGATAATATTTACACTTTCTGTGTTGGAGAATACACAATAAAGACATATCTAAGAGCTCTAGGATCAAGTTTCCTAGAATTCCTAGTGTGAACAAAGAAACATTCAAACACCTTTGGAAGAACAAACTATTCATACTTACCCTTTTAATAAAGCTTCCAAAGACTGACAAAATTGAGGGTTCAAAGTGGTTATCAATAATAAAATTGAGGGTTCAAAGTGGTTATCAATAATAAGATTGGCAGCTACTAGAATGGCAACCCCCAGTAGGTTTTTGGTATATTGATGGTAAATATAAGAGATCTTGCCACTTCTGACAAATACCTATTTATTTAGCAACCCCATTTTAAGCACTAATGAAAGGCCAAGTAGCTTGTTGGACTATCTCATTGAACTCCAAATAAGCATCAAAGTTGTATCCATGTATTCTGAGTCACTATCAGTTTGTATGACTTTTATCTTAGCCTCACATCGAGTACATATCATCTAATGAAATGAGCGACAGTGAGAGAAGACTTCACTTTTAGCTTTTAACAAATACACCAAAGTCATCCTAGAGACACAACCAATAAAAGTAACAACCATTAATTTCAGAACAAAGAAAGTGTTTGAGCAGGACCCCATAATCGGAATGAATGGTCGTTAAAGGAGTAGTAGCTTAGTTATCACTCAAAGGATAAGAGTTTTTAATATGTTTGGCATATTCAAAAGCATTACAAAGCGAATATTGAAAATCGGTCTGGAAAACAAACTAGGATATAATTTCTTCCAAAAAAATCATGGGTGCCCCGACTGCCTATGCCCATTTATCATTGTTTTGTTGACAACATGCAATCTACCACTACCGATCCTCTTCCCTGTTTGAAGATCTTGAAAACACAATGATCAGGGAATAACTCGATTTAACAATTTAGAGCTTTGGTGATGGAGCTACCAGATGACAAGTTAATAGAAAACTCAGGTACATGGAGAACGACTGATAATATAATATTAGGTGTAGAGACAGCAGAACATGTTCCAGAGACGGGGGTAAGAGAGTCATTGGCTATTTCGACATAATCCCCTTTGAGACATAGAGAGTAGTTTTGAAAGTCTTTAGAGGAGCCTATCATGTGTCTATTTGCACCAGAATCAATAACTCAAGAATTAAGGTGAGCGGTAAAGGTAGTATTTGATTGCACATAATTAGATGTGGCAACAAAAACTAAGTCAAGTTTGGTTAGGACCAGTGATGATGTTCTTAA
Organism: Lycium ferocissimum; assembly: GCF_029784015.1. Classification (NCBI taxonomy): domain Eukaryota; kingdom Viridiplantae; phylum Streptophyta; class Magnoliopsida; order Solanales; family Solanaceae; genus Lycium; species Lycium ferocissimum. The sequence continues at coordinate 39,975 of NW_026726723.1, read as the reverse complement.
AGTTTCTCAAGAAGCAGTTTCCTATATGTCTCCACATTTTTGTAATATTAGCTGAATCTTGATGGATCTACTCGCCCCCCAACCCCCACCGCACCCCCAAACACACACGATCTCTAGTTGATCAACTATGTAGCTTCCAGCTTGATCGTTATCAGAAGTGATTTCCCTTGGTTGCTCATGAGACACAGTTACCCAAAACTTCTCAATTGGGGTTGAATAAAGCATGACCCTTGTCGGCTCTCTTCCTCTTGAACATAGGATTAGGCACCCTCAAGAGCAGGAAAAAAAATTACTGAGAACTTGAACCCTGATCATTCTTGGTTCAAACCGGCCAGAATATCATAGACCTTTTTTTAAAATCAATTTTTAGAGAGGTTCTGATTGTAGTCTATCGCCAGAGCCAGACCTTCTGGTGGCGAGCGGTGGCGGTCTGGGCTTGTTTCCGATAACAGCTAGCCGAGGTTTGGTCGTTGTCGTCAGCTGGAGTCTGTGGTGGTATAAGTTTTTTCCCGACACTGACAAAGAACTGTTCAGACACAAGCAACTTCAAGTGAGGGAGAAAACTCTACCCCCTTTTTTAGAAAAAGAACCCTAGTGTTGCGAGGAGAAAAACTCGCCTCAATAGGCAGCAATGACTTATACAACGAAGATTTTGGGAAGAATTTATGTATGTTTCTACATCCCATGAGAAGGGATATTTATACTGTTAAAGTGTGTGACCATCTCATCTAAAAGCTTAAGCTGTTAGAGAGAGCATACTTTTTAATATTTAATTATATTCTCAACACGCCCCCTCACGTGCAGGCCTGATTTTTTTTTTTTTCATGGACCAAGCACGTGGAAATTCTTTTTGATAATGGGTGGCGGTGAGATTCGATCCCAGGACCTTTGGCCTGCTCTGATACCATGTTGAAGTGTGTGACCATCTCATCTAAAAGCTTAAGCTGTTAGAGAGAGCACACTTTTTAATATTTAATTATATTCTCAACATATACATTGAGTAATGTGACTGATTAAGGAATGACAATTCATTACAATAAATACAATGGAATAAATATTCTATTCTCCTATATTAAGCTAAGCAATCAATACGTGATGACAATAAAAATGTCTTAACTTATCCCAACAATTCATATGAACCTTGTCAAGAAAATTTTAAGTAAACAAAAATAAAGGAAATGAGGCAATAATTCCCAACAGCAGCCAGAAGAGCTTTGCATTCTCATTCAACATGAGCTCAATATCGAAAAAAAAAAATAACAAGTAAAAAAGGGAAAATCACATTTCATCCTAATATAAGGAATGACAAGACTGAAAATTTGACGCGAATTAGGGGCCAGTTTGGACATATAACTTTTTCCTTTTTCAACTTTTTTTCTCGAAAAGCTATTTGGTTATACATTGTAGTCAATTTGAATCCTTCTCTGCTTGTCTAACTCAAGCCAGATAGCAGCAATCACTCGAAATAGTCATATGCGGAACACATGCAAGTCCAGATTGAAAGATAAGGAAGGCAAGTCAAAGCGGAAAGAAAGCCTTAGCCAGAGCAGTAGCCAGAGAAGCAAGAGCAGCAAGGCAAAAAGTGGGTTGTCTGTACCTTTGCTAACTCTTCTGCCTGTAAGGAAGCTTGAAAGAGGGAATTCTCTGATCTATGACCCCGAAAGAAAGATAGTCTTTTTTTTATTCCGCGCATTGGAACTGAAAAGGGCTATTCATAAACAGTTTTCCTTGCTTCTTACCTCTTATCTTATTGTAGGAGATAATCGGAGAGAGAAAATCCTATCAATTCCTTTTGAATAAGGCTACGCTCCTTCAAGCCTTTGAAACTATTGAAAATAGAATCTTTGTTTTCAGGCTTTTTTCGAACTCGAAAACCAAACTAGTTCTAACCACTTTTTAAAGTAAGAACTTTTCCCTCAAAAGCTTCAACTTTTTTTCACGTGAAATGAATGTCCAACACACAACTTCATTTCCGAATACACTTTTCCAATTTAATTTCAAATACTACTTTTTAAAATATCGCCAAATTCATGGTCAAATGCCAACTTAGTCGCACATTCTGAATAACATACTGCTTTTGATAAATAAAAATTACAATGATTCTAAATATACCACATTCTTTAAGAAGTGAAGCACATTCTGAATAACATACTGCTTTTGATAAATAAAAATTACAACGATTCTAAATATACCACATTCTTTAAGAAGTGAAGTAACAAGAAAGAACTGTCATAATAAAAATGAGATAAGGCAAGGAAAAACATATATCAAAATTACATATGCTCCGTCTAATCAAGAAGTCACATGCATGAAACGATGGCAATGCAATTAGAGAAACTCTAACAAAAGGTTGTAAGTGCTGGACATTTGTTCGAAAACAAAGAGTGTGGTCATAAAAGCTAAAGGCGTAATGACAGACAAAAATTGAGAGTGGTCAAAGAGAGAGAAATGGTACAATAACAACTCTTACCATCATGATCAAAAACAACCTGCAAAGAGTGAAACTTAAGTTAGAAAATGAGACAGTATTTGTCACAATAAGTGCACAAAAGAAAGAAATTGCACAAAAGAAGTCAAATGAAGCAGATCTTATGAAGAGACTCTCATCCAGTGACCGAAACTATTAATCGTCCATAAAACCAGGATTAAGGTCAACTTCAAGATATTCTATAAGGAGACTAGGAGAAAAATGGACATTCCATCCATTTATATTCTGGTTTTATATTACAATTATGCAAATATCTGGAATTCATTATGTTGGAATAGGAATAGGAAAAGGATTCGTACACAGTATCCTACAGGGAAAAGGATAGGAATGTAGTGTCTATAAATAGGGCTCATTGTAATAATGTAGATACATAATTCAATAATATTTTTCTCCTATAATTTCTCACATGGTATCAGAGTCGGGAAAATAATCACTGTGTTGCAAGTGATATCCGGCAGAAAGAAAAGATGAAAAAAAAGGATGTTACTGTGCAATTTCCGGTGACTGCTCGCAGCTATCTCTGTTTTCATTGGTCAACACCACCACAAGGTCCAGCAACTTCCGGCGACCAAAGCCCAGTCAGCATCACCGGAAACAGGTACCTCACGCGCGGCTACATCTAGGGTTCCGGCGAGCGAGTCTGTGACACGCGCCAGCGCATGCGAGGTGTTCCGACCAGATTTCAACCAGTTTCCAACTGCCACAGGGCTTGAATTTTCAATTCCCGTGTTTTTGGAGTTAAACATATCAAAATCGAGAGACGTAACGAAATCTGACTTGAAAAATGGCCTGGAGTTTGAATGACAGTGGCCTGAAAACTGACTGGTTCGCACAAAAAACTGATCGAGAATGGTAGGGGTTAGGTCGCGACAACCAGGCTCACCCAAGGACCTAGAATCAGAAGCTGAAGTTGCCGGAAAATCTACTGTAGTGTCGGAAGCGATTGGAAAAGGTTGTAGGTGGGATGGGTAGAACCCTTAATAAGGAGATCTAGAAACCGAACATCATAGTCTTTAAAGAATCAACGAGGAGGAGGTCAATTTGGAAGATCTCGACCTAAGTGTAGTTATTATAATAGATTTGGACACACTCGTGAAGTATGCAGTTCTCGACCTAAGTGTAGTTAGTGTAATAGGCTTGGACACACTCGTGAAGTAGGTTATTTTTTGCATGGTCAACCACCAAAGAATGCTCATATTGCTCAGGCTAACACTACGGGTAATCAACGAGTTTATTAGGCAAGAGAAATATATCGAGTTTCTTCAGTATCGAGCAAGTAAGCAAGCAGACACCTCTACAAGTAGCCTCAGCCGCAGAGTCTAATACCCTTGGATCGTGGGTTGTAGACTCCGGCGCTCCTGATCATATTTCTGGTGATAAATCACTTTTGTCGAATATTGATTATTCATCGTCTCTTCCCGATATTACTTTACCCAATGAGATCCAAACAAAAGCAAAAAAAGTTGGACAAGCTAATCTCATATCCTCTGTCACTCTAAATTCAGTTCTTTATGTCTCTAGTTGTCCTTTTAATCTTGCATCAGTCAGTCATTTGACTCGTGCCCTAAATTGTGCCATAATATTTCCTGACGATTCTTTTGTTATGCAGGACCGCAATACAGAACAACCAAATCACAAGGCCTCTACTACCTTACCTCTCCTAATTCCTCCATAGCAGGTTTAGTTAGAGATCCTCCAGACTTAATTCACAAATGATTAGGACATCCGAATTTGTTCAAGCTACAAAAGATGGTGCCTAGTTTGTCTAGTCCGTCCAAATTAGATTGTGAGTCATGTCAACTTGGGAAACACACTCGCACTACCTTTCCACGTAGTGTTGAGAGTCGTGGAGAGTCTATTTTTTCCTCGTGGAGAGTCTATTTTTTCCTTAGTCCATTCTGATATTTAGGGTCCTAGTAGAGTTAGTTCAACCTTAGGATTTCGTTATTTTGTTAGTCTCATTGATGATTATTCAAGACGTTGGATTTTCTTAATGAAAGATCGTTCTGAGTTGTTTTCTATAATCTAGAGTTTTTGTGCTGAAATACAAAATCAATTTGGTGTCTCTATTCGTACGTTTTCTTAGTGATAATGCCTAAGAATATTTGTCCTCCCAGTTTCAGCAATTTATGACTCACCAAGGAATTATTCTTCAGACGTATTGTCCATACACTCCTCAGCAGAATAGGGTAGCAGATAGGAAGAATAGGCACCTCATTGAAACTGTTCACACTCTTCTCATTCAGTCTCATTCTCAAATGCGTTTTTGGGTAGGATCGACATCCTGGCTACATTTACCGGAGGGCATTTTTGTCATTTCACTCTATGCCCTATTTTGACGTTAATCCACTGGTTGATCCGGCAGCCACCACATATTAGCTAATCCACGTGGCATTATAACTCAACAGACACCACATACAAGTTAGCGATGCAGTTCTCACATCTTGCTATCTAATTAATCGAATGCCCTCATCTTCCACTCAGAATCAAATTCCTTATTCAGTTGTCTTTCCTAAGTCACTTCTATACTCTCTTCCCCCTCGTGTCTTTGGGAGCACATGTTTTACTTATAACTTAACCCCTGGGAAAGATAAATTAGCCCCTCGTGCTCTCAAATGTGTCTTTCTTGGTTATTCTTGGGTTCAAAAGTGTATCGTTGCTACTCACCTGATCTTCGTCAATACCTTATGCCAGCTGATGTCACATTCTTTGAGTCTCGACCTTTACATCTTCTTCTGATCATTTTGACAAATTTGCTTCTGTGTTGCTTTTGTATTGTTTTTTCTTTTTACCCTTCTTTGTGTTTGATTCCGCGTAATCTTTTTCAAGAGGTCTTACCTATACCGACTTTTGAGGAATCTGTTGTTACTTCACCAGTCTTACACATGCTGATTTTTGAAGAATCTATAGTTACCTCTACATCTCTACCCACAGTGTCACCACTCCTGACTTATCTTCGTCGTCCACGTCCAGCATCAGGCCCAGATGATTCAAGTCTTACACCAGACCCTGCCCCTACTGCGGACTTGTCTCCTCCTAATTAACTGATTGCACTTCGAAAAGGTATACGGTCCACTCGTAATACTAACCCCCATTATACCCTTTTAAATTATCATAGTATGTCATCACACCATTATGTTTTTGTATCGTCTTTGTCCTCTGTCTCCATCCCTAAGTCCATAGGTGAAGCATTTTCTCATCCAGGATGGCGACAGGCTATGATTAACGAGATGTCTGTTTTACATGCGAGTGGTACTTGGGATCTTGTTCCTCTTCCTTCAGGTAAATCTACTGTTGGTTGTCGTTGGGTTTATGTAGTCAAAGTTGGTCCGAACGGCCAAGTTGATTTACTTAGATATTTGGGCTTGATTACTGTGATACTTCCTCTCCCATGGCTAAAATAGCATCTGTCCATCTTTTTCTCCCCATCGATGTTGTCTGCCATTAGCCTCTTTATCAAATGGACATTAAGAAAGCTTTTCTCCATGGTGACCTTGAGGAGGAAGTTTATATGGAGCAACCACCTAATTTTGTTGCTCGAGGGGAGTCTAACTTGGTGTGTCGATTGCGCCGGTCACTTTATGGTAACAGTCTCTTTGAGCCTGGTTTGGGAATTTCAGCACAGTAATTCAGGAGTTCGGCATGACTCGTATATTATCGACATTCTACTCCAAATCGGTGTATTTATCTGGTGGTTTATGTTGATGATATCGTTATTACCGGCAATGATCAAGATGGTATTATTAATTTAAAGCAACATCTCTTTCAGCATTTCCAGACTAAAGATCTCAGCAGACTAAAGCATTTTCTAGGTATTGAGGTTGCTCAATCTAGCTTAGGTCTTGTTATTTCGCAACGCATGCCTTGGACATTCTTAAAGAGACATGAATGATGGGATGTAGACCCATTGACACTCCTATGGATCCGAATGTTAAACTCCTGGCAGGGCAGGGGGAGCCACTTAGTGATCCTGGAAGATATAGGCAGCTGGTTGGTAAGTTGAATTATATCACAGTGACTAGACCTGACATTTCTTTTCTTGTAAGTGTTGTAAGTCAATTTATGGATTCTCCATGTGATAGCCATTGGGATCCAGTTGTCCGCATTATGCGATATATAAAGATAGCTCTAGGCAAAAGACCACTCTTCGAGGATCGAGGCCATGAGCAGGTCGTTGCATATACAAATGCTGATTGGGAAAGATTACCTTCCGATAGACATTCTACATTCATATGTTGTGTTAGGTAATTTGGTTAAGAAACAAAGTGTAGTTGCACGATCTAGTGCAAAATCAGAATACCGAGCAATGTTTGTAGCAACTTGTGAGCTAGTGTGGATTAAACAGTTGCTCACAGAACTAAAATTTGGAGAACTCAGTCAGATGAAACTTGTGTGTGATAACAAAGCGGCCCTTCATATCACATCAAATTATTTCATGAGAGAATTAAGCACATTGAGATTGAATGTCACTTTGATACTCTCCGGAGATATTGTTACAAAATTTGTGAAGTCGTGATCAGCTTGCAGATATTTTTACCAAGTCCCCCACTAGTCCTCGTATTAGATACATCTGTAACAAGCTCGGTACATACGACTTGTATGCACCAGCTTGAGGGGGAGAGTTAGAATAGGAATAGGAATAGGAATAGGATTTGTATATAGTATCCTACATGGAAAAGGATTGGATTGTAGTGTCTATAAATAGGGCTCAGTGTAATACTGTAGTTACATAATTCAATAATAGTTTTCTCTCATAATTTCTCACACATTATTTATTCTCTGATTTGTGTAAGTAATCTATTAAATACTGCAAGTCTGAAACATATAATTGTTTGCCCCAGGGAAAAGTAAAAGTTTTTCCTTTCTTTTGATCACGCAAATATATTTTCATTCATAAACATGGCCAAATTGGAGATGATCCACATCCTCGCCTGTCTCCTTACACATGTAACACCAACCGACACAGACAACCTTCCGCTTTCTAAGATTTTTGTGCTGTCAAGATTACTCCACTCGTAGTTCCTTTCTCTTCCATTCATAAGATTCTCCAACTAAAAGTTTAAACATCAATTTGGTAGCAAATACACTCGATGGGCATCCATAATCCAAAAAATCAAAGCAACATAGGGGCCTAATTACCTCATAAAGTCATCCAAGCTTCTAAAGTTTCTTTGAAAAATTTGCCAAAATCCAAAAAGAAAAAAGGACATCATATGAATCCTTAAAAGTACACAGAACCATTGCTCATACTTTGACTTTGTTGGTAGTGTGTATTTTAAGATATTCTAAGATAAACACTAGTCCATCATGATCTAGTTTGAACACCTTCGGGGAAGAAATAAATGTTCGTGCAATTCTTTAAAACTAAAACCCAAAATGCACAAAAGCTATTTACTGCAAGTTGATAATAATACAATCAAATCTGAGTCGCCTTTAGAAGGCATTAAAGCGGCAGCAACAGCACAAACAGTATAGTATAGACTACTAGAGCAGTACCCTGACAACCTAACCCTTCTTGCAGTAATTAAATAACCCAATTTTCCAGTATTTGTTTGCAGATCTGACTCAAATTTCTTGAGCGAATGCAATTTGTCACAGGAATATAAAATTAAAGAAGTAATCCTATTGGCTAATACTGGAGTATTTTGACATTAAAGAGAAGAAAAGGTTTACCGCTATATGTGCAGGAAAAAATTCCAGAACGTCAATAATCTGCAAGAAAAGCATATTTGTTAGATCAATATACGAACCATAAACAAAAGGAGACGACAACATCGATCCTATAGTAGATCCAAACAAGTTCAAACAACCAGGGAAGAGCTAAAATTAGCAAGTTGCTTGAGCCAAAATGAGCAATTTAAAGATATCTAGTAATTCTTAATTTCTGGATTTACTAAATTGTTTGTTGAAAGTTCACCCTCGTATTCAACAAGCATGGAGTTCGGTAAGACAGAAAACCTCTCTATTTACAAAGATGTCTAGGGTTTACAGGGTAGTCCCGCAATGTAGATACGAAATTCCCTAACTTTTCCCATGTTAAAAAAATCACAAGCAACATCAGGAAGCTAAAGAGGCAAAGACTTACAAGTGACAATGCTGTAAATATAGTCAGGACCCAATCTCCATTGCCATCAGCGTGTGAAAGATGACCATGGTGCAGTTTAGCTGTTCAAAACATAAAGAAAAGTTATCACTAAATGTAGATTTCACCAAACTTGAAGAGGAGTAATACATGTCCATGTCAAATAGGCTCATGATAAAAAATCCAGCTTGACTCTCAAGTTACCAAGTCAAATAACACAAAACCCTGACATGCACTAAGTACGGATGTTTAGACTGGCTTCTTAGAATAAGAAAGGATTGTTCCTGATCCGGAATTTGCAACACAACATAAGTAGAAGCATGCTATGCTACAAAACCCTGACATGCACTAACTTTACTCCTCCCTTGTCGAAGTGTTCTCTAATTTCTTTTTTCCAGTTTTCCAATTCAAGAAGTTTAACTATGTGGCCAAAGCAATATATGCATATGAAAGAGTTGGTTTTTGTTATGTGATAGAAAAACTCATGTGTTGGATGATTTTCTATTACTTGGAGCCAAAGGATGCATTGCTTGGAGCCAAAGAATGCTAAGATGTCAAGGAGAATTGAAGAGCTCATGCAACACACTTGGAGCCCAAGTCATTTTATGCCTATAAAATGAGAGGCAATTCTTCCTTGTTTAGCATCCCAAAAGTCATAAATCCTTTGTAGTGAGTAGAGAGTTGAGAGAGCAATTCTCTTAGGTGTAATTGGGATCTCTCCCCTTCCTTTGTTATTAATAATATAAAGGCAACTGTTCTCTGGTGGACGTAGGATCATTTTGATCCGAACCACGTTAAATATTGTGTTATTTCTTTTACGTTTCCGGTAACAAATGGTATCAAAGCATTAGGAATCTTTGAAGATCCTAGGAGGAAGAACAAGCAAAGATGAGTTCCATGAAGTTTGAAATCGATAGATTCAGTGGGCGCAACAACTTCAATAGGCCGGAAGATCTAGATGATGGCGTTATCATGGAGGGAAGGTTCAATCCATGCTATTGACGGAAAGTATCCCGATGGTACATCGACTTCTGACAAGGAGAAGATTGAAGGGGATGCATCGAGTGTAATCCAACTTTCCCTTGCACCTAACGTACTTTGTGAAGTGGGTCCAAGTACCGAACAGACGGCCAAGCAGTTAAGGGCTTTACCAGGACCGATCAGTGACAACAAGGATGTTGTTACAACGGCGTCTTTGCACATTTAAGATGGGGTCAAGTACTTCTTTACAAGATCATTTAAACGCGTTCAATAAACTTGTCATGGACATCCAGATTGCAGGAATTAAAAAGGACGAGGAGACGCTTGTATGTGCTTTGCTATTTTCATTGACTTCAGGATATCGTGATATCGAGAATTCAATGATGTATAGCAAGGAGCCTATTAACCTTGAGCAAGTGCGGCAAGCACTTAACTCTAGTGATGTGAGGAGGCATTTTGAAGGAGACGAGAGAGATGATCGTGCAAGTTTCTTTGTAGAGGCCGGGACTAGCCAACAGTGGAAGAGTAAATCAAAGCACGAGATCAAAGTCTCATGTGAACAAGAAGAATGCGGTGCATTGGGGCTGCGGCAAGAAGGGGCAATTTGAACGAGATTGCCCAACGTCAAAGTCCAAGGAAAAGGCGAGTGCATCCACAGTTGAAAAGGTACGTGATTCTGATAATGATTATGTACTTACAACATCGTGTAATAATGAAAGTTATGGAAACAAATGGGTGTTAGACTCTGCTTGTACTCTGCATATGACGTTCCAAAGAGACTGGTTTAGCAGCTATGAGAAAAGTGGAGGAACCGTAGTAATGTGCAATAGTTGGCATTGGCTCAGTTCGGGTTCGCTGCCATGGTGGAGCCGTAAGGACAATTACACAAGTCCGTCATGTTCCTGATCTGAAGAAGAATTTGATCTCCCTGGGTACTCTGGATGAACAAGGCTATAGGTACGCTGAGCAAAGGAGGAACTATGAAGGTGACTAAAGGTTCTTTAGTCATCTTTGAGAGGCAAGTCGGAGGATGGCCTTTACACATTGGCAAGGTGAAGCATCGTTGTTGGCTCGCAAATGCATCTACAAAGCAGCTTATCTAATGATGACAAGGCAAGATTATGGCACACGAGATTGGGTCATCCGAGCTCACGCGGATCGGAGATGTTGAGCAACCGTAACCTTTTCAAAGGTGAGAAGATCAAAGACACTTGAATTTTGTGAACACCGCATTCTAGTGCGAGAAGAAGGTCGTTCACCAAGACCGACAAGCACAAGAGAGAGAGGGGTGCTAGACTACATCCATTCAGATTTATGGGTCCCTCTAAACTTCCATCGGGGGCGAAAGAGGTATCTTCTCACTTTTATTGATGATTTCTCACTAAAGGTTTGGGTACTTTTTTTGAAGGCAAAAAGTGATGCTTTTGAAGCATTTAAAGAGTGGAAGATTTTGGTTGAGAATCAAATGGAGCGAAAAATCAAATATCTTCGCACAGACAATGGCTTGGAGTTTTGCAGTGAAGAGTTTAATGATTTCTGCAAGGTTCATGGAATCTCAAGACATAGGACTGTCAGGCACACCCCACAGCAGAATGGAGTTACCGAGAGGATGAACAAAACCCTTCTTGAAAAGGCTCATTGTATGCCTTTGTTCAGTTACCAATTTCAACAAAAAAAAAGGCTCGTCATTGATGTTCCTACAAGCCAAAATGTCCAAAGTATTTTGGGCTGGAAGTTCACACTGCTGCTCATATTGTCAATCGATCTCCAAAGACGCAATTTACTTTAAGACTGCGAATGAGGTATGGTCGGTGAACCCTCTAACTATTAATATTTACGAGTATTTGTGTGTCCAGCTTATTATCATGTTAATGAAGGAAAGCTTGAACGAGGGCTAAAGGCCATATTCGTAGGGTACGTGGGTAGAGTAAAAGGGTACAAACTTTGGTGTTTGTCTTTACTCAAATTGATAGTTAGTAGAGATGTCACCTTTGATTTAATCCTCTTTCGATCCTAGGTAAAGTTTCTTGGGAGTTTTTAGGAAACGAGAACAACAAGGTGGAGCTTCCAACGGAGCTTACCAAGGAAAAGGATCGAGAGACTCGGAGTTAAAGATGAGTCAAAAGATGTAGATCTCAAGAACTTGTTGTCGATGAACCGTACACAATTGCGAAGGGAAGGGAAAAGAGTGTATACGAAGACCGTAACGCTTATAGATCAAGCAAACCTTATTACGATATGCATTCGTAGTAGAAGAAGAGATTAAGGATCCGGAGCACTCTCGTATGTTGAAGCAACTTCTTGCAAAGATCAGACAATGGCGATTAGCCATGGATCAAGAGACGGAGTCTCTTCTACGTTAATTAGACATGGGTCTTGTGAAAAGGCAAAAAGGGAAGAGGACGGTTTGATGCAAATGGGTCTACGTAAAGAAAGAAAGGAATTCCGTGTGGAAGATGATAGAGTTCGAGCGAGATTGGTTGCAAAGGGTTTTTACCAAAAGGAAATTGACTACAATGAGATTTTCTCCGATCGTGAAGCATAGCTCAATTCGCGTGCTACTAGCATTGGTTGCACAATTTGACTTGGAGCTTCAAATAACTTGATGTCAAAAACTTCTTGTCTTACGGGTGATCTAGAAGAGACAATCTATGAGCCCGAAGGTTTCCTAGCCGAGGAAAAGAAGATCATGTATGCTGTTGAAGGTCTTTGTATGGTTTGAAGCAATCCCTGCATTGGTACAAAAGGTTTGATTCATTCATGACTACACATGAATTCTCCCGAGAGTGCATTTGATAGCTTTGTGTATCACAAGATGTCTGGTAACTCAATGATTTATTTATTGTTGTATCTTGATGGTATGCTTGTTGTTGCTAACAATATTACAGAGATAAATGCTTTAAAAAAACTGTTAAGTAAGGAATTTGACATGAAGGATTTGGGAGCTGAAAGAAAATTCTTGGTATAGAGATTTCGAAGCAGAAGACGATGTTGTACATCTTTCTCAAAAGAGGTACATTGAAAGTGGTTCTCGAGAGATTCAATATGCATACGTGCAAGCCCGTAAGTACATTTGTTAGCTCTCATTTTAAACTTTTAGAGTTACGAATGCCTCGGTCAAGATGAGGTGGAGCATATGTCAAAGTTCTTTACGCTACTGCTAGCTTGGTAGCATTATGTTGCTATGGTATGCACACGTCCGGATATTACTCAATCCGTGTCATGTGGTATGCATACATGTCCAACCCGGGAAAGAGGCATTGGGAAGGCATCGACAGTATTGAGATATCTCAGAGCCGATGTTGGTCCGACCTTTCAAAAAGGTGGTGGAGGTATTTCTGAGGATCTTGACGGAGGAGATCCACAATCGGATACATCTTTACTCTTGTTGGCATAAAGCAGCCGTTAGTCGAAAATCGACTTTGCAACATTATCGCTTTGTCTACGACGATCAGAATACGTAACAAAGGCGAGGCGGTGAAAGAAGCTATGTGGTTGAAAGCTTTGATGGCGGAATTGAGTTTGGTTCAGCAGGAATCAACCCTTATACGTGATAGTCGTAGTGCTATTCATCCGATTAAAAATCGGAGAGATTTCACGAGCGCACTAAACACATTAATGTCAAATTTCATTTTATTCGAGATGTTGTTGAAGAGGGAACTATCGAGGTCGTGGAAGGTTATCACGACGATAACGCCGCGTACATGTTGACCAAGATAGTCCCGCTCGCTAAGTTTGCACATTGCAAGGACTTAGCTGGAATACGCATCAACTGATGCAACTCCGAGAGAACAGTTGTTAGGTGGAGATGGTATGCTCAATAATGGTTTGATTCTTCTTGTTTCTTAGAACGAGGTTACCCAGTAAGCTTAGAAGTTTTGGCCATAGTTGTTCATACGCATGCTCGGAAAGCAAACCAAGGTGGAGATTGAAAGAGTTGGTTTTTGTTACGGGATAGAAAAACTCATATGTTAGATGATTTTCTATTACTTGGAGCCAAAGGATGCTCAATTACTTGAAGCCGAATGATACTTAGGGCCAAAGGATGCATTTCTTGGAGCCAAAGAATGCTAAGATGTGGAGGAGAATTGAAGAGCTCATGTAGCACACTTGGAGCCCAAGTCCTTTCATGCCTATAAAATGAGAGGCAATTCTTCCTTGTTTAGCATCCCAAAAGTCATAAATCCTTTGTAGTGAGTAGAGAGTTGAGAGAGCAATTCTCTTAGGTGTAATTGGGATCTCTCTCCTTCCTTTGTTAATAATATAAAGGCATATATTCTCTGGTGGACGTAGGATCATTTTGATCCGAACCACGTTAAATCTTGTGTTCTTTCTTTTACGTTTACGCTAACAAAGATACTCATTGATGTTTTAGCAAAGGATAAATTATTGGAAGAAAATCTACTAACATAAGCCAAGTAGAAGAAAGTATCTGGCATTCAAGTCAGTCTCGCAGTCAAGCACAAAAACACCTTTGACTTATGCCATCTCGCAAATCAGGTATGGCTTAAAACAAAATAAACATATTAAATAGTTGGATTGTGAGTAAGTACATTCCACAAGATGCAAACACCTCATCTCATGAAAATTATGCCGGAAATGATTTTAAACATTTTTGTAGAAAGCCTCATCAACTAATAGAATTTGGATCACATTATTGAAGTCACCTACCAATAGAAAAAAAAATACTCCATCCGTTTATGTGAACCATTTTGACTGGGCACGGAGTTTAAGAAAGAAGAGAAGATTTTTAAACGTGTGTTGTTGTTGTTGTTGTTGTTGTTGGTGGTGTTAAATGAGTCACATATATTTTGTGTGGCTATAAATCATTGCATAAAGGTAAATTGTTTCCAAATATAGAAAGGAGTCATCCTTTATGGCACAAACTAATAAGGAAATAGGTTCACAATATAAAAAATGAGAAATGAAGGCTAGAACAGGATGAAGAGGGAAAAGATGATTTAACACTTCATAGGTCTATTAATGATGACAACATACTTCATGCTACAACTTCTATTTGAGAATATAACTTTCCGTCAACCTATTTTTAGAGACTCTGGCCTTAGAGCATTGCTTTACAGTTTACACCAATGTTGGATTTCAATGTCTAGTACCGCGTTTGATATCAACATATGAAATAATTGATATTAAGATTTAACCAATACACCATCACCACAAGATAAACAAACTTCATAATATGCCTGTGAGCTCTCTGTTGTGTTCTACCAAGTACCAAGCACAAATAAACCCAAACCTCAAGTAGAGCCATCAGTACAAAATAAAAAGGCAAATAAGGAAACAAATTCTGAATACAGGCACATAAAAATGAAAGTGGTTGATAACTCAAAATGACAGTACCATACTAAGAAATCTTGTTTGGCTTATCCACCCAAAATAGAAAAAGGCTTCTTGCTAACCCTTTTTCTTTTCTTTGTTTGGGCCTTTGATCCCATAAATCCATCATATATAACTAAAGGTTTTTATTGTTCCTTTATCCAATGGATCCTACCTCATCAGCAGGCAAGCAAATAGAAAACTAGGGAAAGGAAAGATTTTTATATAAAAAAATCTTTTCCTTTTCAGTTTGATACAAAAAGTGTCATGTTCCATGTTGATTAACCCACCTACTTAGTGACTAAAGGAAATAGGTCAATGCTTTTCTTTCTATTTATCTCTTCATTTCCTCTTAGGCCAAAGATAGGAAAGAAAATGTTCATTCACTTCTTTCTTCATGTTTTTCTTCTACCTCTTGTTCCTTCCTTTCTCTTTGTTTCCCTCTCCAAATATACAGTTATCAAAAAAAAAATGTATTTCTCAGCAAGTTACAGCAACCAAAACGTAATAAAGACTTTTTTTTTTTTTAAAAATGGTTAACAAAGACTATTTTCACAAAATAATAACTAATGTGAAGGTAGAGGCTCCTATGGAGAGTATTTAGAGCCTTGATGATGACACTGAAGCGCACATAAAGCGAGGCGAAGCGCTCGACAAGTTTTGAGCCTCGCTTCAGGGAGCGCGCCTTTGACAACACTGTTTGGCAGTGGTGGGAGCTCGAGGAGGTAAATATTGCTCTACTATTGATTAAGCAACTTTAAAATGGGTAGTTGTTAGCTGAAGATAAATTCCTACTACTTTTCTTTTCTTTTTTTTTTCTTTTTTTTAAATGTAACATTAGTATGTATTGACTTAGTCAGTGCATAGGTTGCACTGAAACCATATTTACAGCAAAAGTGAGAAAATTGATCCAAAAATCTGAAAATCTAACAAGGGCCTAGGATTTCAATTATGGATTCGGTCTCCTCTAGGTAAATCTGTTTGCACCAAAAAGAAAAAAAGTTTGATGCAATTCAGCTTGATCTTTTGTACATCACTACTACTGTCTTCAAAGCACCGTGAATTTCTCTCTTTCCATATTGTCCACCAAATGCAAGCTGGGACAATCCTCCATCTATCTCTGTCTGGGGCTCCTCCCAACTATGGAGTAGATTAGTAATCCTATTTGGCATTACCCAGACAATGCCCCTAAGATTCATAAAGATCCTCCAAAGCTGCATTGTGATCCTACAATGTAAAAATAGATGACTAACTGTCTCACCCTCTTCACCACACAAGTAACATCTGGAACAAAGAGAGAGTTTTCTCTTCTTTAGGTTTTCTTGAGTCAGTACTGCTTCCCTTGCCAACAGCCATGTGAAACATGTAATTTTGAATGGTACCTTCACTTTCCAAATGTGCTTCCAAGGCCAAAGTTGCACCTGCTGGTTACTCTGGTTCAGAAACTTCTATGCTATGCTCACTTTGTAAATGCCTTTGCTGTCTTCTTTCCACCACAATTTATCTGCTCCTTCTTGTGTGCCTTTAAACTCTTCTAGTAGCCTAAAGAACTCTGTCAATGGGTTGATTTCCCAGTCATTGAAGTTTCTCCTGAACTGAAGGTTCCATCCATGATTGTCCCATATCTCAGCTACTTTCTTGTGTTGGTTTACTACCAGCCCATGAATGACAGGAAATAATTCCTTTAGACTGGTGTTTCCCAACCATTTGTCCTCCCAAAAAGAAGTCTTGTGACCATTACTCACCTTAATGGTGGAATGGTTCCACAAGAAAGGCCAAAGAGCTCTGATGGATCTCCACATACTGACACCATAAGGAGTGTGCACCTCTTTAGTCATCCACTATTTTTCTTCCCCATATTTTGCTTTGATCATTCTTCCCCAGTATGGTTGAGGTGTATGTGAGTACCTCCATAACCATTTAAGTCTTAGAGCTTTGCTCTGCAGCTTTAAATTCCTGACACCTAGTCCTCTCTGCTTCTTCCCCAATAGAACATTATCCCACTTGACTAAATGGAAAACTTTTTTATCTTGATCACCCTTCCAGAGAAAGTCCCTCCTGATCTGTCTAGTCTTTTAATCACTCTTAGGAATGGGAAAAACAGACATCATATAGGTAGGGACAACATCCAGAACCGAATTTATAAGTGTGACTCTGCCCCCTAGAGATATATATTGTGACTTCCACCTGGATAGCTTCTTCTCACATTTTTCAATCACATAGTTCCAGATAGGGGTAAGGTCTGCGTACACTTTACCCTCCCCAGACCCCACATTGTGGGATTTCACTGGGTATGTTGTTGTATAGTTCCAAATATTCAAGGACTTTGATTTGGCTCCTAAAGGCATACCTAAGTAAGTAGTTGGCATTTCCCCTACTTCTCCACCTAGAATCCTGGTCAATTCCTCCATATTATTCACACCATTGATTGGATATATATGACTCTTTCTCCAATTAATGTGTAACCCAGAAATCCCTTCAAACCGTACCAGAATTACTCTCAAAATCTTCAGTTGCTCTTCATCAGCATCACAAAAGATTAGGGTGTCATCTGCATGCTGTAGATGAGTGATTTCCATGTTGGCATTTACATTTGCACTTGTGGCAACCTCAAAACCTTTGATCCAATCATTTGTTCTTGCCACTTTGATCATGTTATTCAAGCCCTCCATGACCAGTATAAACAAAAAAGGAGACAAAGGATCCCCCTGTCTCAACCCTCTATGTGCCGGGAAAAAACCTTCATGAGAGCCATTGATAAGAACTGAGAATCTGCCAGTTGAAATGCAGAATCTAACCCACTTGATCCATTTTTCTCAAAAACCCATACATGAAAGCACCTTCAGCAAAAATTCCCAGTTGACATGATCATATGCCTTTTCAATGTCCAATTTGCATAAGATTCCTAGCTTGCGTTGTTTGATTCTTTAGTCCACTGCTTCATCGGCAATTAGAATTGCATCCATTATTTCTCTATCTTTAATGAATGTCATCTGTTGAACATCCACCAGCTTGCCTATAACTTTTTTCAATCTTTCTGTTAACACCTTAGAAATTAGCTTATAGACACTGCCTATAAGGCTGATGGGTCTGAAATCTCTCAACTCCTTGGTACCTGTTTTCTTTGGGATTAGGGCTATGTAAGTTGCATTGTAGCTTTTCTCAAAAACTCCCTGAGAGTGAAAGTTGTTAAAAGTGGCCATGACATCTAGCTTCAGAATTTCCCAACATTAGATTAAAAACCCCATTGTGCACCCATCAGGGCCAAGAGCTTTGTCCATGGCACACATCTTCAGACATGAAAACACCCCTTGTTCATCAAATTCTCCCTGTAAAGCAGCTTTTTCTTCCTCATTAATCACTGGACAGTTGATAAGATTGCATGAAGGTCTCCAACCAATTGATTCAGTATACAATCTCTCATAGAAATCAATAATTTCCCCCTTACTTCTTGTTGGATACTCCACAGTTTCTTCTTGAATCACCAATTGATCAATGTTGTTGCTTCTCTTATGTGCATTGGCCACCTTATGAAAGAAGCTAGTGTTTCTATCGCCTTCTTTAAGCCAGAGAGCCCTTGATCTTTGCCTCCAAGCTATTTCCTCATTTTTTAAATGCTCCTCATAATCCATCAATAGTGATGCTTTCACTATTGATTCATCTTCTGTCAACACTCTATTCTCCAAGATAGCATCTAGAGTTGCTAGTTGACTCAACATCTGTGTTTTTTGAAATCCCAAGTTTCCTTGGCTGGTTCTACTACATTCTTTCAGCTTGTCTTTTAAAGCTTTGAACTTGCAAGCCATAATGTAATCAGGTTTGCTTGTGAAGACAAAAGAATTCCACCAATCCCTGATTCTATCCACAAACCCTTCAATGTTCAACCACCAGTTTCTAATTTGAAGCAAGACTTGTTGTATTCCCACACACCACACTGAAGTGAGACTGGAAAGTGATTAGATTCCAGTCTTTGCAACAATGACTGCTTGATATTTCTGAACTTGTCATCCCATTCTTTAGAAATTAACACATTATCAATTCTGGATGCTATTCTACAATTGTCAACCTTGTACCATGCGTAACACCCTCCTTCGGATCTAACAATTCCATATCTTCTTTAAAATCTGAGAATTCTTCTATGGCAGGGGTTCTTCTCCTTTTATTTATTTATTTTTTTTTTTTATTTTTTTTTTGGAAACTGGTAACCATTGTGTATATATATATTTGTATAAGTGGGCAACACGGTACATGGGTTGTACTAAAGCCATATTTACAATTGTACTTCAGAAGCTAAACTGATCTACCTCATATTGAATCTAGCAAATCAATTATGGTAGCAGTATCATCTGAAAATATCTATTTACACCAAAAACATAATAGCAAAAGACAATTCAATTTGATCTTCTGCATACTATTCTCTATATTTTCAAAACATCTTGAATTCCTCTCCTTTATGGCAGGGGTTCTTCTGCAATTCATTTTTTCAGAAGGAAATATTGTAACATTAAAATCACCACAGACAGCCCAAGGCCCCTCTATTAGACCCATGCTGCCCCAATTTCATCCCACACATGTTCCCTTTCTGCTCTGCTGTTTGGGGCATATACTCCAGTTCTATGACACTCAAAATCTTGAACAAGTGCCACAAACTAGCAAGATAAAGTATATGCACCAATCTCCAAAGTCTCCCCTTTCCACACTCTACTGTCCATAACATCAAAATTCCCCCTCTAGTGCCACTAGCCTGTAAACAGGCAAATTTTACCCATCTATCTCCCCAAAGATCTTTGATAATCTCTTTAACCTCCCCTTCCAGTTTAGATTCTTGCAAACATATGATATCAGCATACCAGTTTTGTATAAGGCCCTTCACAAATCCTCTCTTGTCCCCATTATTTAGCCCCAATTCCTACTACTTTTCACTATCAATGGAACTTCAGAGAGTATGTTTCTAGCCTGCAAATCCCTTTAATTGAGGATTCAGCAATTTCGGATGTCTTGTTTCTTATGTTTTAGAATATATTGCAGGATTTTCTTCTATTGATCACTTCATTCCATAGTACTTCTGTTCTGTGAAGAGTTCAGACATCTATGATTAACTGCATAATCAGTGCATTATTCGCTCCTAAAGGAACTTACTGATACTTGATCTTTCCAACCAAAGACCTTTTCCTTTTACACAAGGTAAGAGTTTCATCAACGTGATGGGGAAGTTACGCACATACAATGCCTAAATAAAAATGTGATTCTCCAAGTGATCATATAAACTCATTGAGCAACTTCAATGATCTTTTTTTCCAGAATGTTCTTCTCTTTCTATTTATTGACTTGTCACTAATTTCTGTCGGTTCTGTTCTTCACTTCAGTGCACCCCTCCCCCCTTCACTGCCTTAGTTTTCTGTATTCTCATATTGCAGAAGCAATCGAACAGAATCTGTAATTAAACTAACCACCATTCAAGCTTCGTGAAAGTGGCTTTTGAATGGCTTCTGTGAGACCTCACACCAACATCAATATACCAAAACTATTCCAATGTATAACAATTTCTTCACTAAGGGAAAATTAAGGTCATTAAGATAAGGAATGCAACCCTCAGGGGTTGGCCTGGTGGCAATTGACTTGAGCCTTGGGGTGCTCCCTTTCAAGGCCTCAAGTTCGAAACCCGCTGGGTGCAAACAATTTCGAGGGCCATCTGACCGGGGAAACCCCGAATTACCCGTGGTGCACTTGCGGGAAACTCCTTGCCGAGGGCCTGTGCACCCCGGGATTAGTCGGGGCTCAAAGAGACTCGGACACCCGGTGCTTAATCAAAAAAAAAAAAAAAGATAAGGAATGCAAAGCTAAAGCAAATGTTATTGAATATGTAATTGATGTCTAATACAGCACAAACATCCACAACAAAGGATGAATTCAACAAACATGATATAGTACATAAAGTATTAGAGTAGAAAAAGTCACAACTTCAAGAGCGTGTTTAGTATGGAGGAAAACATTAAATGTTTTCTAATTTTCTCATGTTTGGTTGGTCAAATTTTTTGGAAAATGTTTTCTCTAGCAAAAGGAGTTCCTTAAAAATGAAGAATATGACTTCCCTAATAAAAATAGGGAAAACAAGTTCCACATGTGGCACTACACATTGATTATCTCCTTTCCACCCTCCAACACACTCCACCCTCATAGTGCCCATCCCCACTACCCCCACACACCTCTACCCAGACCTCCAACTCCTATACAAATGCTTTTGCGACAATAATTTTTACCTTACATACCAAACACGTGATAATAAGTAAGAAAATCACTTATTTTTCAAGAAAACATTTTCCTTCATACCAAACACACCCCAAGTAAACATTAGCTATAAAATAGAGAAAAAGTGGTACATACCAAGGAGTCTGTAATAAGCTCGGTATATTATTGAGGTTCCATCAACGAGCATGAGTCTGCTAGGATCAATAGTGGCTGACCTATGAAAAAGCACATCTCTGCGTTCTGTTTCAATATTATTTGCAGAAATGGCCCTGCAGTAACCCTGACCCAACATTATAAAAACAACCATTAGAGTTGACAACCATTTAAGATAAGGAGCAATTGAAAAAGCTTTTCCAAAATTTACCCTATTAACAAGAGATGTGGATAATGAACAAATGGGATGTAACTTTCGTAAATGGAAACTGCTCCCATGCGATTGAAGGACCCGTATATTACTCCCTAAGTGAAAGAGAGTCCTCCATAGAGATTGAATTTGATAATGTGACACTTGATGACATGCCATGTATCTATGAAAACACCAACTGAAATTCTGAAAAATTACCTTTATTATTCGAATCGAAATGTCGAAACAAAATGGGGGGCGTAAGTAGCACCACAGTTATCACTAATATAGGCACCAATACTACCAAGGAGAAATCAGTTGGATTGCAGCAGGGGCTCTAGAAAAAGGTCTCTGGATAGAAAGAAAGGGGCGGAAATGCAGTTTGCACCCGAATGTGTACCACTTTTGCCAATTTGCCCCCGAAACTATTATTTTTAGCAATTTGCTAACTAACCTGACTTGGGGGATGAAATTAAAAGAGACCTTTGAGTTATTATTTAAGGAATAAGGACTTAAGTTCTAAAATTTGAATAAAAGGGACTCTTATCTTATATTAATGAGGATAAGCTCATTTAAAAGCTAAGTTTTTATATACCCCTAAGTTGTCTAATTTACATAAAGACTCCAATATAAAAGCATTTTTTACGTGAAAAAAACAAAACCCTTTACGCTTTTTCTTCTTCCTCCTCTTTGCAGCACGCACCATTCTTTTTCTTTTTCTTCTTCTTCCTCAATCTCAATTCCAAGATAAAATTCAAATTTACCTTTTTCTTTGCATTTGAATTACTAGAGAAATTTTTAAAATATTTAATGTAGATTTATCTTTATTGATTGGTTCTTGAATTTTTTTGTCAATCTAGTGTGGATATTACTTTAGAAAAGATATTATGTCCATGAACTCGGCTCCCGTCCAGTGGCAATCTTCTCCAAATTCTATCTTAATTTTTTTTACACGTGTCCACTTATCAATACAAGGGCCAGATTTATTTACCTTCTGAACACCTTAACCATGGTCAATTACATATCCCTTCTCTCTCGTTTCGCTGTTTGATGATATTTTATTCCCTTTTCTTTCAAATCTCACGCAGAAAGAACTAATGGATGCACAAAGAACCAACTTCCATATACTATTTTTCTGTCGGGTTCTCCATAGGCAACCTACCCTTAACTATGCCTAATTCATACTATAGGAGCATTACGATTGTTAACAAATTCAAGACGACAATTTCTTAGTCTTTTGACTTGGAACAAATTCAAGTGATGGATTGACCAAAGCTTTTTTTTTTTTTTTTTGGATTGCCATTGATGGTGTCAAGGACTCTTAACTTTTTCTTCCCCTTCTTCGGCTGAAATCACTAATTAGACTGGTGTTGGACTTCTTTTTTTACAATTATATTTACAAGGTTAGATCAATTACTAACAAACAATAAGAGAAATTATGGCGGTATTCCAACAGACTTTGGAATTAGGCAACCGAAAATGGTACATGGCTTTTAAGGTTTGGTGGATGATTGCAGAAACTATTCCTTAACTATGGTTAACGTAGACCGATTAGTGGAATAAATCTGGTCTGTTGTATTGATAAGTGGACACGTGTAAAAAAAATTAAGATAGAACTGCGGGAGCTGGAGAAGATTGCCACTGGAGGGGAGCCGAGTCATATGTCCATTCTAGTGATTTAAGATAAGTAGAAAAAAATTGTTTTAATGATTCTTCATCAGTATGTTTTTCGACTGTGGTAGCTTAAACTAAGGTATTTAAACAACTACAAAGTTGTTTACACAAAGAACCTGCACATGCATGTATAAACAACTTAGTTGTTGTTTAAACAATATTAGGTTGTTTAAACAATCTTGTAGTTGTTTTAATAGCAATATAGTTGTTTACACAGAGAACATGCACATATAGCCTTCATCTATATATAAACAATCACAATGTTGTTCAAACTTCTTGTGGTTGTTTACACAAATAACCTGCAGAATATCTTCTGGTTGTATACACAAAATACTTTGTCTGTGTGTAATGACAACATTATAAATTGGTTTGGGGATGATTTTGGATGGATAATCTATTATATTTTCCAATAGTATATACTAGAATCATACATTATTTTGTATGTGCAGACACATTCTATCTAGTGCCATTTGAAATTTTTGGAGTTTTCTTCTGAGCTTTTGGAGAAAAATACCTCCCCACACACCGGGAAGAAGGAGGATAAAGAGGATATATACCTTTAGTAGGGAACAACAACATTACCTTTATTGAGTTAATGATAATTAACATCAACCAAATTTTGCATTAATTTATCACTAATTGAACATCAATTTAGTAACGTAATGAAGATTTAAATAAGTTAAAGTAAACAACCACATTTTGTTTAATTAACATGTAGTTGTTTAGTGTAATCAACTTGTGATTGTTTAAATGACTCGCTCGTTGTTTAAACAATTAGTATTTTTCTTAAAAAATAATGAGTTGTTTACTATATATAATCAATTATTTATTAAACAAAAGCATGTTATTTATTTAATTATTCATAGAATCGCCCAATTAATTTTCACATTTTCACTAGATGAATAGGTTAATGTTAAAATTATTAGTAAAATTGCTCAATTGATGTTTAATTGCAATCAAATCATCAAGTTAAGGTTAAGCTTTCTGTAAAAATGACTCGTTCGATGTTCAATTATTATAGAGTCAATAAGTTAACATTCGATTATTCATAGAATCACTTCATTACGTAAATAAGTTATTGTTAAATTATCAGTAGAATCACTCAACAACAACAACATGCTCAATATAATCCCCCAAGTGAAGTCTGGGAAGGGTAGGATGCACGCAGACCTTAACACTACCTTTTGAGGTGTAGACAGGCCTTGTTTGATAAACCCTAAACCCTAGTAGAATCACTCGACTAGTGTTCAATTCTGATAAAATCAATAAGTTAAGGTTAAATTATATATAATATGACTTGTTCGATCATCAATTGTATTCAAGTTAGTAAGTTAATGTTCAATTATTCATAGAATTACCCAATTGGTGCAATTATCACTATATCAATAAGTTATTGTTAAATTATTAGTAGAATCATTCAACTGAAGATCAGTTTTAATCAAATCAATACATTAAGGTTGACCTATATGTAGAATGACTCGTTCGATGTTCAATTGTTATCGAGTCAATAAGTTAATGTTTGATTATTTATAAAACCACCTAATTGATGTTCAATTATCGCTATATCAAAAAAATTGTTGTTAAATTATCAATAGAATCACTCATTTGATGTTCAATTTTAATAAAATCAATAAGTTAAGGTTAACTTATCTGTAGAATGACTCGTTCGATACTCAATTGTTATCAAGTCAATAAGCTAATGTTCAATTATTTATAATATATATAATCACCTAATTGATTTTCAGTTTTCACTAGATCAATAAGCTATTATTTAGAATCACCATTGATGTTTGATTTTAATTGAGTCAATAAATTAAAGTTAACTATCCATCGAGTGACTATTTTGATGCTAAATTCCAAGCCATGAAGGCACCTAGCCCAGCCCGGTAGGCGAACCATCCACAACCAATTAAGCCTATTTTAACATGTATATTATGCGAAAAGAAATAAATAAAGCCGTTTAAGTCAAAAAAATAAGTCTCATTATCATAATTATGCTTAATAGGTAACCACCCAAAACCTGGTGTCACAAATACAAGAACTATCAATAAATGCAAGCGTTTGCTTGGCTGCTCGGAGTGTTTAGTTGGATGTAAAGACTTTAATGCGTTTTGTCTTGTATCGTGGGTTTAGATATTCAAAGTTACTTTTTATTATAAAAAAAAATAGTACAAGAACTATTGGGATAGCAAATACAAGTCTAGAATGTCATCCAAATACACTGTCGAAATAGAAAAAAATATAGAATAATGTAAAAAAGAAGAGAGAGAGAGAGAGAATCTGGTGCCATGGATCAGTCAGCAGCTCACCCCGAACCCTCCAAGACAGTCTCCTTAACAATCGGTGAAGCCTCGAGCTACATTGGTGCTAGGGACAGACTCTGCACACAAAATGTGCAGCAAATGTAGTATGAGTACAACCACTAGTACTTTGTAAGTATCATAAGCCGACAATGAAGGAAACACGCATGAGGCACATAATACACAGCACATACTGGACTAACACCCTAGTTATGAACAAGAAATCATGTTTCATATAAGGTAACAGGTAACCATGTAATCAAATAGGAAAGGTAGTAGAATGAATGAATGCACTGGCTACTATCTATCCTGGTACACACATGCTAACGGTCATTCCGTCTAGTCATGACCCATGGGGGACTCGCGAGGTCCATGTACCCCTCACTTCCATCCGACATTTTGTATCGGAGGGTGAGAACCATATCATATCATATCATATCATATCATGTCGAATCATATCACCCAGAACCATTTCCCATCGGGCTATGAGAACATCATTCTTACCTCTTTCTCGGTCTCATAGGACCACCGCATACCTCATCCAGTGACTCACTCCAATAAGTATATATGTATGTACGAACGAGTACAACATGCATGGTATTATATGCTAACAATGTCATGAAACTATGAAATAGGTATACGTATACCACGCAATTATGTAATATCAACTCAAATATCAAGAATAATTCCTCTTTCACGAATTATACAAAATATGGAGTGATGAAGGTACAATGAATCAATAATCACAAGTATGAATCAAGCATGGCTATAATAGCCCATATAAATAACGACCATACCAAACCAGTGGATTTATCACCACAACCAATGCCTGTAGGCTCAACAGGAGTACCCCATCACAACATACGACTTTACATTAATTACCCGAACAAATACATCGGTACCTACCCAAGTGCTCATCATAGTCACTAAGATGGGACCCCCTTTCGCGCTCAATACCTCTTCAGTATTTATAAACTATATACATCCTCCAATCAGTATCGTAACTTACCTCGAAAGCCGAGCGAGAGCCATGAACACTCAAACTAGAGCCTTGCCCTTCCAAAGTGCCTCCGAACAATCAGAGTCTCAAGGATAAATCTTGAATAAAGCACTTGATTTCTGTCACGACCCAACCGGGGGGCCATGACGGGTACCGGAGGGCGACCTACCGAGCACCACTTAACCCGCCTATATACTCATATCTGGGTGGACCACTTGGCTAACTCATAGCTATCATAATATGTACAGGCATGGCTTCTCAAATGAAAACTCATTCGCAAGCTAACCTTCGACTTCGCCCCATATACATATATACAAGCCCATAAGGCTACAAAAATGGTATATAAAATATACATTAATGGGGTCATGAAACTTCTAACTATCCACACATGTCTACGAGCCTCTATCTGGAGTACTGAAAATTGTAAAGACGGGACAGGACCCCGACATGCCCAAAATATATACACAAAAGGAGAATACCAATAGACCGCGGCTCCGAAATACGTGGAGCGTTCCTGAGACCCCGCTGATGAGCTCCTAAGAATCTGGACCGTCTCCCTGTCTACCTGCGGGCATGAACGCAGTGTCCACAAGAAAGGACGTCAGTACAAGCAATGTACTGAGTATGTAAGGCATGAATAGTAACATGATGAAAACATAGTGAATAACGCAAGATAAAGGAAGCGCTTATACCTTATAATACTTCGTAAGACATTCCTTGTGCTTACTTACGCTTTTTCTAGGAGAACCATTTCATATATCTACATACATACCTATGCAATACCGTACCCGGCCATATAGACTCGGTATTATCCGTACCCGACCATAGTAAGGTTCGATTATATCCGTATCCGGTCATAATAAGGCTCGGCAGCATCCATATCCGGCCATATCAAGGCTCAGCAGTATCCGTATCCGGCCATATCAAGGCTTGGCAAAGATCCGTATCCGGCCATAATAAGGCTCGACATCATAATATAGCTACATACAAATATGATCTACATGAATATCCAAGAGAAACATTATAACACTATCGGGGTGACATAAAGTCGATAAACCCCCAATTCTATTATGGAATCGTCATCATCATTATCTTCATTGTCATCATCACTATTATTATCTCTATGAAGGGCTTTTATCAATGACATCTTAAGAATCTTGAAAGTAGTAAGTTTTAGAATTTATAGGAATAGGACATATCAGACATCTCAAATGAATTCGCAGGTATGGAGTTATGCCTTTATCTCACCTTGAAGGAACAACTATTATGAGGTGAGATCAATAATAATGGATAAAACTGGTAATCATGTGACAAGCTCAATAGTATCATGAAAACATTAAGAACCTTAAACTTTGGCTTCTCTAGAATGGAAGTCATCATCATAATTATCATCACTATCCTATCTCACGTTGTTGAAATGATAGCACAAGATAAGGCCAATTATAATGAATGAAATCAAGAATCATATGATAAGCTCAATTAAACTATAAGGGTTTTGAGAGTTAAGGTTCTCTAGGACTTCTAGGAACAAGAATAATATGGATAGCATATATGGGATTGTAATATAGGATTCATGCCTTTGAAAGAAAGAGACTAGCCTTAATACCTTGTCTCCTTAGTATACGGATCCCACGAGTCCTCGTATGCTCTATGAATGATTATCTACATTAAACGAAGTATCTGTATCAACGATGGGTTCATAACTTATAAGAGAACTCATTTAGACATTTTGTCGAACATTTGATGTGCATGAGATTCATGTAGCTTATTTTCCTCAATTCTATACATATTTCGGTACCATCAATCCTTCACTAGTTCCCTTTTCATCTTCACAACTCACTTAACAATCCAACAACTTCATATCATAACTTTATTTGCACAACCAGCCCAAAAACATCACAATTGTACCAAGTCTAGAACAACTCATACTCAAGCATAGCTAAGAACAAGTTCTAGCACAACTTAAACCTTACTTTCACAATTTCTCCTTCCCATAAGTTATGTAAATGCCAAATAATACTATAAACATGAAGATGGAGTGAAAATATTTCCTTTAATCACAAGGATCACTTTAAGTTCAAAATTCCTTCACCTTCAAGAAGTCTCCAAATTCAACACCACAAGAGGAAGAACAATCTAATGATGATCATGGAATTTTTCATGTTAGAATCACTTGGTTTGCCCTTGATTTTGGTCTTAGTTCATAAGAGAACTTGTTGAGAGAGTTTCTAAAGGTTTCTAGGTTCCAAAATGGTGAAAATATGATTTAGGGTCCAATTTGGTCTATTTATAGCAGTCTAGAAAATTCTGGACCGACACAACATGCTGCGAAGTTGCGAGGTCGCGAAGCGCTTTTTGCTAGCCGCATGTTGTGTCGCAGGCCTCGCAACTTCACCAAAATTCACTTTCATACTTTGCTGCGCAACTGCGTCTCCGCAAGCGTGCTTTGCTGCTCGCATATTGCGCCATAATGTGGCACTTTGTCAAACTTTCGCCGAAACTTAACTCCGATGATCCGACAAGTCTTAAACCTTCCCGAGGCTTACTAAACATGGTTTTACTCTTTTATATACCCAAGATGGACATATCTATCCTCATGACCTCAAAAATTAATCCTATTTCCCAAGACTAGGACAACTAGCATTCGGCGAAACTCACGTACAAAATGCGAGGTGTAACAATTTCACCCAAAAATGAGCTCTAGAACTTGAGTTATATGAAAATAGAGTCTAAAATTGAAGTTAGGACTTAAATCACTATTCTACCGACTCTTCTTCACGAACACGACCCTAACCCGACCCAAATATCCCGAATGAAATAATGGCATCACGAATGCAATGCCTAGGCGTGACCCGACCCAGCCCCCCTTTCCCCTTCGCGAACGTGACAGTGGTCTCGCGATTGCGTTGACGACCCTAGTCAAGTCTCTTGATCGCGGTCCTTCCCTCGCGAGCGCAGAGAAAGAATCCAACAACTGAATACTAGAATTTTTTGGTATTCCCCGAATTTGGATTCAACATACGAAACTCACGCGAGACCCTCTGGACACAAACCATATATGCATTTCAGTCATAAAACACACTACGAACCTGCTCATGTGCTCAGAGTTTCAAAAAGATGTCGTCTAGACCCGGTGTTGACCAAGGTCAACTCTTAGCTAGTTTTTAACTAACGACCCAAATCTCACTCGAATGCCTCAGGACTCGAAACTAGCTATTCGACTAAGTCAAAAATGACGTTCTAAACCTAAAAAAATATCAAAATTTGATTTCGGACACGTTTACCCAAAAGTCAACCATTGGTCAAAGCTTTCCAAAACTTAGGAAACTCAAAACTAGGATTTTCTTCTTCGGTACTAATTCGATTGCCTTGATAATCACGCCACCCATCCCTGTAAGTCAAATACGCCAAATCAAGGTACAACAAAGGTCGTTTGGGCAAAAAGGTGTAAAATCTTCAAAATGACCTAATGGTCGTTACATCATCCACCACTTAAACAGATGTTCGTCCTCGAACGTAAAGAGAAAGAAAGTACTTGTATCGATGAAAAGCTAGGGATATCTACTTTGTAAGGTCCAATTCAGTCTCCCAAGTAGCCTCTTCGACTGGATGATGCTTCCACTGAACCTTCACTGAAGCTATCTCTTTGGATCTCAATTTTGAAATCTGCCTATATAGAATGGCAATCGGTCCCTCCTCAAAGTCAAATTCAGATCAATTGGTGACCTAAGACTTTGCCTATATAGAGTTTTGAACGGCGCCATCTTGATGCTAGAGTGATAACTGTTATTTTAGGAAAATTCGATGAGAATCAAGTGGTCATCCCAATTACCTTTGAAGTCTAGGACACATGCCCTCAATGTCCTCAAGAGTCTGAATAGTGTGTTTTACCTGACCATCTATCTGAGGATGAAAAGCTGTACTGAGATTCACCCTCGTGCCTAATTCTTTCCGAAAGGATTTCCAAAAGTTTGTTGTAAGTTGAGAACCACGATCTGAAATGATGGACACTGGAGTCTTAGGCAACCTGATGATTTCTTGAATATACAATTTGGCATTATCTTCTGCTGAATCGGTGGTCCTTACCAGTAAAAGTGTGCTGACTAAGTAGGTCAGTCCACAATTACCCATATCGAATCAGGTTTATGAAATGAGCGAGGCAAACTTATTATACAGTCCATGTTAATCATCTCCCATTTCCACACAAGAATATCGATATTCTAAGCCACCCCTGGGCCTCAGGTGCTCGGCTTTTACTTGCTGGCAATTTGGACACTTGGCCACAAAATCTGCTACGTTCTTTTTCATGTCGTTCCACCAATAAATCTCTTTGAGATCATGATAAATTTTTGTGGAACCTGGCTGAATAGAATACTTGGAATTGTGTGCCTCTTACATGATCCTCTATCTAAGTCCCTCTACATCTGGGATATATAATCTGCCTTGGTACCTTAAAGTACCATCATCTCCCCCTTGTTCAAAGTTCGTTGTCTTATGCTTGTGAATCCCGTCTTTCGACTACAATAAGTAGGGATTATTAAATTATTTTTCTCTCAATTCAGCTACTTCGGAGGATTTAGCTCTGTACTGAACAACAACTCTACCATCTTCGAGGTCCAAAAGTTTAACTTCTAGGTTTGCTAAACAATGAACTTCTCTCACCATGATTCTCTTATCTGCCTCAACATGAGCTAAATTTCCCATACTTGATTTCTTTTTTGAAGTACTTCCTGAAAATACTCATAATATTATTGTGCGCTAAGTCTTTGACCAGCACCCTGAAGATTGAAGTCTCCTGCAATAGCACCATTCACGTAACATATGACTTGACATGATATCAAAACTTTCAGTGGTATCCTAATCAGAAATAACTAAGCTTGACACAAGTCGATCGATGATCATTCTACTCACTTCGTGATTCTTGCACACACGAGGCACATTCCTTATTAAGACTATCTTATTTTACCCTCATTACTGAACTGAGGTTCTTTATATCTCATGCTAACCCTTCGGGTTTCAAATGTCCAACTAGACTTACTGATGGTTTACACATTTATACCCTAGACCAATGGTTAAAGTCTTGTAATTGCGGATCCTTCTCTCTTGTTAGGATCCAACTAGCTTTCCTTATCCGCTACAATTTTTCGTACTTTACATCACTGACGACTCATCTTTCAACTCACTTATGAACAATTTTCCTTACTAGGAAAAATTGAATTACTTACATGAATGGGGTGCTAACGTATTCATAATTGGCATATTTTGTCTTAATGACTACCTTTTCTTACACTTTCAGTCTTAGGGAGACCCCTTTTTGATAACTCTTAAAGACTATCTTTTGTAGTTTACTCTCTCACTGCCTCGCTAATCTTCTTCTTCCACTGTCACTGTACTTCGGGTTTAGCTTAAAATCTTTGGGTTCTAACACGCATTCGGTGTATTCAAACTGCTACCCACTCACTAGTGTTAACCTGGCTAAGGAAATCAAATTGCACCTCTACTAGTTCTACCAAAACTTCTAATGCACTATATCTACTCAAAATATACTTACTATTCTTCTATTGAACACTTACTATTCTGCTCTGAATAACTAAAGTGAAGCATAAGGTTATTTCTAACTTCCTTCATCATTTGACCCTATTATACGGTCGTATACTATCTTTTCTGAGCTATAGACATGGATCACACTTAGGGCAATTTCGTCTATCTTAAACCAAAAATTGGAATACCTAACCTAAACTATCTATACACTTCTAAATCATATCAGACTATACACATCCGAGGTAAACACTTAATCACATAACCTAAGAGGGAACTGTCACATCTTTTTGTCTCATAGTAATATTTGCTTCTCGTAGTAACTTACTAATGTAGTAGTTTCTAATTCTGATATGAATAAACTTGAACATATTAAAATTATTCCCTAAAATTCAATATCGTCTGCTCTTGGCTCTCATTCCGTACATCATATCTTCTTAGTTATGTGCATGAGTTGTACGAAAAACACATCTTTTGTAATATCAAACATTTCTGACTCCTAGGTATTTTGCCCTTAGCCTCTTTTCTATTCAAAATCATAGTGATCAATCTATTCCTGCTGTGACTAAATTAATAACGTGTTGCCTCGGGGGGTTTTACATTAGATGTCACGCCCTGAACCATGGCCTAGGCATAACACGACACTGGTGCCTTGCTGCAGTGTGACCGAGCGAACCACATAGCTTGCTGAATCAACATGGGGCATGAACTGATGCAGAATATAATATAAGCATGCATGACTTGTGAAAACATGGAATTCAACAATCATAAGTCTGAAAATACTATTATATCATGAATACGAAAATATAGTAATGTAGCCAACGAGACTAACTCAACTGAACATCTGACATGACATAACTGACTAGTCTATGAAACCTCTGACCTAAGTCTTACTACTAAACTATTTACCAGGACAAGGCCCCCGGCATACCTTGACTATATAATGAAAATAAAGTAAAGATAACACCCCGAATGGAATAGGGCTCACCAATAACTAATACGTGAATAGTCCCAATGAGCAGCTTCGCCGTCCTATAAAATAATACCTGCATCATAAAACAAAGGCCCTCAGGCAATAAAAGGGAACGTCAGTACATTTGAATTTTACTAGTATGTAAAGAAACTGAATGATATAAACATGGCACATGAAATAATAAGAACTGAAACTGAAACGGTAAGCTGAACATGAACATGAGCATCATCTGAAATGAATGTATATATAACATGAGTAAAACATTTTAAGTGGGAGAGCCTTAGTATAACCGATATGTAACCACTACGTGGGCACGTGGAGTCTGATCTCTTGAATTAGCTAAGCCATCTCATACCTTGTCGGGGTACGAGACATGAATGGATCCAATAACACGCAATGGGTAAACACAAAGGAATCATCCTAACTAGGCGGAGCGATCCTTATCTGTTACACCTCGAAAAAATTTCATGTCGTCATATGATAGATAGACTAATGCAGGGCGAGACGAATATGATGTTTCTATAAGTAAGAAAGGTTATTTAACGATCCTAGTTAAGACTTCAAAGATGTTGGAAGTAAGAGGAGAAAGTTCCTTAAGAAGGGCAAAGTATATGTTGTGTTTTCGAAAAGTTCCATAAAGTACCGAGCTAATGTTGACTTAATGATGTCTTAAAGAAGAGTTGTAACTCTCCTTAGATTGGTAATGAAGTTTTAAACAAGTGTCAAGAAGGTTCCACAAGGATTGAAGATCAAACGAATCGACGGAAACCATTTCAGGGAAGTGGAGTTGTACGACCACTTATACGGTCTGTATAACTTTATACTGTCCGTATAAGGGGTCGTATAACCCTCAGCAGGAAGATGTTTTCCATGGTGGTGAACCACGGCCACTTATACGGACGGTACAATGTTATACGGACCGTATAAGTGTTCGTATAGCATCCGTCGGGTAGATTTTAAGTTGTTGTATAAATAGTTGCCCTTGGTTCTTTTATTTCATTTTTCATCTTCTACAAGTATTGATGTTATATCCCGTATTTTGTACGTCGGGATAATCCGAGTCAACCTTGATAAGTTAAGGGCAAGACCGTTCCGAGATATGAAGTAGAGACTTTTGCTTGCTTTAAAAGCATGAGTTGTGTATGGTTTTATTGGTATGGAAATGTTAAGGAAACATTTGGGGGCAAATTGCATTTTTAGTAAGTATTCTATTTTTAGAAAGTGGAAAAATTCAAAAAAAAAAAGAAGAAAAATAAGGCACCATGTGGCCGGCCACCTTGGTGTGGGCCAAGGCCACATGGATGGTTAATATTTGGTTTATAAAAGATGACTTAGTCATATTTTTGTTCACTACAACACTTAGGAAAATTAAAGAAAAATCAAGAAACTTGAGAGAGCAAGAACAAGGGCTCCATTCGGCCAAGACTTGGAAATTCAAGACCAATTTTAAGTCATCAAAAATTTGTTTCTTCAAGAAAACCTACTAATTGAAGGGTGCTTAGTAACGTGGAGTCGTTGTTTCGAGCAATAGCTTACTCGTTTTCTCTATCTACCACTTTAGGCAAGTTGTGGAGTTGAAGAAGAAAGGTGAGTTTAACCTTGTTTTCATGTGTTATAAATGGTTTATATGTGTTGTTATATGCTAAAAAGGAAGAAATTCATGATAGAAATTATGTTGAAGTTGAGGCGTGTAAGTGGTGTTTGGCTAAACGTGCATGGGTGTGTTGTGTTAGGAGTGATGAATTAATGCTAATTAGCATGTTTTGATTGTTGTA
Organism: Lycium ferocissimum; assembly: GCF_029784015.1. Taxonomy (NCBI): domain Eukaryota; kingdom Viridiplantae; phylum Streptophyta; class Magnoliopsida; order Solanales; family Solanaceae; genus Lycium; species Lycium ferocissimum. The sequence goes on along the minus strand of NW_026726723.1, from coordinate 5,238 downwards.
GTGTGAAGAAAAGAATGAAAATCATCTTTGTGTGTGTGTATGATGGTGGAGAATAGGTCCCCTGCTGTGTGTTGAGAATGAACAAATTGTCGTTGGCGTTTTAGTTGTCGTCGTTATGGATTTCATGATGAAAAATGCAAGTTTAATGATTCAAAATGATGTTGTGTTGGTTATGGGTTGATTTGGAAGTTAATGCGGATTTTATGTAATTTGTGTAGTTATGGAAGTGACATTGTTAATGTGTGGATTTATTGGTGTAATTCATGAATTCGGGAAAAAGGGATGTGGATTATGTTGTTCTTGGGTTTGGGGAGGAATTCGGGTGAGTTGGAGTATGGTTTGGGTTGTTTGGAAAATTGTGTGAATTGTTTAAAGCGTTCTTGAATATTGTATAAATGGTTTTGGATTAGTAATCGATTGTATAAACGTTGACGTTGGTGAATGTAAGTAGTGGTTGAATGTTATTGGAATGTTATGAATATTGTTAGAATTATGTAAAAGAGTTACTAATGTTAAAAATGCATTTTGAATTGATTATTGAGGTTGTAGTTTGGTTGTTGGTGTTGTTGTTGTTGAATTTGGCGAGTTGAAATCCGGGGTTGGCATATTTATAGGGGAAATCTTTTTGTAGAATTTGATGTCCGTTTGGAATTGAATGCTTAATTTCTAAATGTCTTCAACTAATGTTCCATATCTATTGACGTTATGTAGACCTTGGAGGGCCGAGATTTGAGTTGGACTAGTTAGGGAGCGACCGAGGTATGTAAAGCTCACCCTTTCTTCCTTTGGCATGTCTTAGTGTAATTAGGCTATGACTCGAGCTTCGAGGTAATTCCACTCCTAGATTTCAAGTACGTTATGATTCATATTCGCTTATTGATGTTAGCATTTTTAATATGGTCTTTATGCCCTTTACATGAATGGATTTCATATTGCCTAAAAGTTTTGCCTTGAAGTTTTGTTCCGAAACGATTCGGAACTACGAACGTCATATCTTTCGTAGATGGAACCGGATTGATTTGAAACGTCCGTAGAAGGTTTGATAACGCATAATGATGTTAACTTTCATGGGCGGGCCCGGATTGGTTGATGCTTATCCGGGGTCCCCGAGATTTACTCTTGTATGGTCTTACCGACTTGTTTTTGAAAGAACTTAACACGAATTCCGTTTGGACTTTCGGCGTCGGTTATTTTGGCTATTTCATTGAGTACGTGATGATGATTTATATGCATGTGGTCTCTCACTACTCTGCTCGTGCGAGCAATTGCTATTTCTTTCCCTTTGCGTCCGCGCCGGGCATGTATTCGTGCACTTCCTTCCGCATTTATTCACCGCGTCCCTCACTAGAGGGCCGGGGCACGTTATATATATATATATGATGATGATGGGGAGGTGGCCAGGATGACATATGATGATTCTATTCACCGCGTCCCTTACTAGAGGGCCGAGGCACGTTACATGTACATATATGTGATGATTTTACCTACCGCGTCCCTCACTTCAGAGGGCGGGGCATGTTATGTTTGCATATGTTCACGATGATTTTCTATGTATGTCTTCACCATTTATGATTCTCAAATACATGATTAATGTTTCAAGGTAAGCTTTATGAGATTACGGTTATTGTACTACTTTTCGTTTTCTTTAATTAAGTACGATTCGGTTCTTGTTTAATGTTTACATATCGCATATTCACTCAGACCATTTATGATTAGAAATACATGATTTATGTTTCAAGGTAAGCTTTATGACTTTGAAGTTGTATTGTATATGTTTTCTTTAATTAGATTTATTCGTTTTTACGTGTTTCGTAATGTCGGTTGCCGACCCTTTTCTTCGAAGGCGTTTCATGCGCGCGGTACGGATACTCGTTTGGGTGGCCAGACTTAGGATCCTACTCGCCTATTTTGGAGAGCTCACTTGTCCGGGACGATTTTGGTACGGACTCTTTGTGATATGTGTATATATTTATTCGGGGTATGGCGGGGCCACGATTCGTCATATTATCTGTTATTCTTGTTAGAGGCTTTGTGACATAAACGTGGGTTGTGGGTAAGATTTGTTTAGTTGTGTTTACGTTACGTATACTCACGTATAATATGTATGATACATGTATATATGTGTACGTAATGTTGTGCCTTTATGTACGTATAAGTTCTTATTATGACTACTACGATCTGATTACGATTGATAGGTGGGTACGGGTGCCCAGCTCGGGCACTAGTCACGGCCTACGGGGCTGGGTCGTGACAATTGAGAGCTCAAAACCCTTCTATAAACTTATTCCACTCCAATCCTAGATAAAACAAAGATCTAGAGGCAAGAATCAAAGTGTTCATACATTAGAAGGTTTCTTAAGGTTTGTAGACTATAAGAAAACTTGGGCATTGTAGCTAGGGGTTTGCACAAAGTTGATAGCTGCTCCAAAGCTTGTTTCCATGGGATGAAAAGGTTAGTTTCATGCTTATTTCATGTTGTTGAGAATGTTTGGTTGTAGCAAAACTTGGGTGGAAGAAGGAGGTAGAAAATGAAGTCTAAATGTAGCTTTTATGATGTTTATGAGTAGTAATCTATATGGAGTCATGATTCTTAGTATGATATGGATATAACCATGTTATGGAAGGTAATAATGGTGATGAAAAAGTATTCTATGAAAATGTGCTAAAATGGGTATGAAGCTGCTAGTATGAGTTGAACATGGGGGTGGATATTGAAGGCTTAGTGTAATGTGATTACTTGAATTGGATATTATGAGTGTATTATGGATGTTATTATGGTTGTTGGGAGTTGTTTTGTGATATGGTGGAAGTTGACGAAATAGGGGAAATCTTTTAATTTTTTTCATTAGACTATGAATTATTCTAGTTTGAATTTAAAAGTATCATTAAGGCTTAACCACGGCATGAATCCTTCTAAATCTAGATTATTCAAGCTTCAACGGTGAACGCTAGATAGTTGAGAAGACAAAGAGGTATGTAAGGCTAACCTTTCTTTCAATAAGGCATGGTTCCTTGGCTGTGTATATATCCTTTCATGAGTTCCATAATGTCCTCCAAAAATTTCTATCTCTAAAGTTACTAAAGCTCATGATCCTCGATACTTTCATGATTCCATTGCATCCCTTGTATGATAGTTGATCCTCCAAGGATAGACGTAACAAAAACGATGATGGTAATGATGATATACTTATGGACTCTTATGTATACGTGTCTAAGTATGTATGACTATTATGTAACAACCGAGCTTATGTACGGCCGGGTATGACATCTATTGTGCGCACACCACGCCTTTGCGGTTGGGTACGGATGACAACCGAGCCTTGGTAGGGCTAGATATGTATAATCATAGAGCCTCGTCGCCATAGGGTATGTGAAACCACCGAACCTCTATGGTTGGGTATGCTATGGATACGAATATGAATATGAACACGAATGTATATGTATGTATGTAACACGCTTTAGAAATGAAAGGTCCCTATGAAAGACAAGTAAGTAAGTAATGATAATGATGACTTTACTATCTCCCGATTCTCCCATCTTATGCCGTTTTTTATGTTGTCTCTTATGCTCCTTTTATGATGTTGATTATGCTTTACATACTCAGTACAATATTTGTACTGACGTCCTTTTTTTGTTTATGGACGCCTGCGTCATGCCCGCGAGTGACCGGAACAGCATGATCTATAGCTTTCTTATTCGGGAGACGCATGGAGGAATCCGTTTCATCCGTGAGCCTACGATTTTGTATTATTCTTTTTTGTACATACATATGGGCACGGCGAGGTCTGTCCCGCCTATATATACTACCTACTCTTCTTAGAGGCTCGTGGACGATTGTATATGGTTAGATGTCTTGAAGCCTTGTCGGCTTATATTTTGTATATCATTTTGATAACGCCGCTTAAGTGTACATTGATGGGGGTATAGTTGTTAATGATGTTATGAATGTGTACGTATCGTCACACTAAGATTTGCATAATTCTGTTGATAGAAATTATGATTTAACTATGTGGCCCACCTAGAGATAAATATGGATGTACGATAAGAGGTGCCCGGGTGGGTTAGCACCGGGTGCTCGTCATGGCCCTCCGGTCTAGTTGTGACATTATCCTACGCTGGCATACGTAGTTTAAGGTATTAAACCTTCGTGTCCCCAATCGTGCACCCCAAAAACATGAACATGGATATAATTGGCTTAGAAGCCCATGTATTACATAAACATGATTCGTGAGTGTAATATAATATGAATATACATATATAGTATAAGTTGTATGAAAACATGGAAAGCACGTGGATTTTCATGAAAATAAGCATAGTAGTTCATATCTTGCATTTAAGAACCCATGGAATGCAAAGCATGGGTGTTCATGGATTACAGAAGGATTCCCAATAATCGGAATATGAAGAATACAATAATGAATTATTAATGCGAACATGGTATGTCATGGTACATGTAACTTAGGGTCATCATAAATTAGAGTAGAAACCCTAGGTCTGTGGAACTTCGTATTTTCATGGATGAACATAGAGTGGGGAAGAACAATGATGTTACCACACTTGGATAGAATCCCTACATACCTTAATCGCTCCAAAACTTGTAGAAAATGTCTGAACTTGAGAAGAAATACAAAAGCTTTAATCATGAGTCCTTGTGATGGTTTTCTTGAAAATCCTAGGTTAGGAATAATGAATTTCTATTTAAAATTCATGGATATATGTTAGAATTCATTTGAAAGGCTTGGAATAGACTTACCTTCGTGTATTTTGATGGTGGGAGAAGAAAACCTTCGTGCTAGGGCTTGGGAATATGAAAAATGGGACTAAAAACTGAAGTTCCATATTTACACTTTTTTGCTGAGTTTGGAAATGTACGGGCACCACATATGGCCCGTAAAATTTGGCCGTACCTGGAATGTCAAGTTCTAGTGATCTCTAATCTCCTCTGATGAGGTACGGGCACCATCTACGGCCCGTACTGTTACACCTTGGAAATTTCCCCTTAAGCGTACAGTGAATAGACTAATGAGGGGTACGATGTATACGAGTTTGACGAAGTAAGAACTAGTATGTGATGATGCTAATTAAGAATTTCAAAGGCATTAGACTTGGAAAGAAAAGTTGTTAAGAGAAGGAGACTTAAGTTAGTGTATCAGACGAGAATTATGACATTGAGTTAATGATGTCCCCGAAAAAAGTTATAACGTCCTTTAATGATATTAAGTGTTAACAAAATGTTAA
>NW_026726722.1:0-71371 GCF_029784015.1 Lycium ferocissimum | reverse complement strand
TTATTCCATACTATGTTAGCGCTCTTGTACCCTTTGACCAGATTTTGGGGTTGTCGTGGCAATTCTAGTTATGATAAGTATTTAAGACTTGATAACTTATCCTTAATTAATTTTTTTTTGCTTATTTAGCTTGTTATTAGCAATGTGGTTCGCCTACTCGGAGGGATAGTGTAGGTGCCACCACGACTTGCGAATTGGGTCGTGACACCACGCTAAGGTATTTCTTGGGCTAATTTGAACACCTTCGTATATTCGCATAAAGATTGCAACATAATGTGTGACCGGAAAGTTGAAAGCAAGATCTGAGCAAAAGGGACGGTAGGAGAGTTCGAATTAAAGATAAAGAAATGACACGAGATAACGTGCCTAGAATGTTACAAGTTGGGTAAAAAGGATTGTAAAATAATTTAAGCAAGATGATCAGAACTAGCTGGCCATATAATATTTTCACACTTAATTCTCAGTACTATCTCAATTACCATCCTAACTTCTCCCTTTTATTGCTGGCTTTTAGATCTTACTAACTTGTCTCAGCAGGGAACTTTACCTATAGCCCAAGCATCCATATCCAAGATATTGTAGTGTCGATTGTCTTCATCTTACACTCGCATCTCTCACACTCGCTTCCCCCCTTTAGGGGTGTACTTATACCATTACCCAAGTATACTTTGTCCTATGTTCGCATTTTCAGTCTCAATCAGATGACACTCTTATTCCGACATTTTGATTCTTTTGTCTTCCACCTACTCACTTTCTTTCTTTTCCAACTATCATCGTATTAGAACTTTCTAAGCTTAACCTGTGGTGAAAACAACACCAAATTACCTTATAACGTTCGTGTCATTTATATTTACCTTCTCGCTTGAATTTCGTTACCTCGCCCAATTAATACCTTCCATATGCCGCCACGTCGGTTGTCGGAATACACATATCCGCTAATCTAGCCATGTACAGGATATCCTGTGCGTACCTACGCACACATATAGTCCCTACTATCTTGCTTACAAGATATCTCCATACACTATTCCGACTCACCCTAATCCTGGAGCTGTGATGCACTTTCTTCTCTCTTTACCGGTCTAATTTACCCCGTTCTGCTCAACCTCTTAAGGTTTCTGCCCACTCCGCAGACTCTTAATTTTCCTTAGGTCATTCTAGCTTCTTATTTGTTTCTTACGTCGGAATTTGTAAGACTTTCAGAGAACTTCCCAGGGGGGTCACCCATCCTAGAATTTCTCTCGCCTCAAAGACGCTTAACTTTGAAACTCCGATGAAATACGACGCTTTAACACTCGTATAACTGCGTCCACCTTACCGCATCACCTTTGTCACGTATTTTAGAGTAAGTCGAAGTCCTAACGGATTTCGAAACGTCCTCATAACACGTTTCCCTCCGAATTAGAAGGGTTTCTTAGTCTCTTGGCTTCACAATTTCTACTCTAATTCCCTTTAATCCTCAATATTCACGTTTCACCTCTAGACATGACTACTTTTCCGTCTTAGACCTCCAAATCTCAATGGCGAGGAATACACCTCGATCACCGTTACTTACAGATACTCGGTTGGCGGTCCTTGGATTTCTGCCCCCATTTTACCTTGTTCCTCGTCCTTTCTATATCCGCGTCTTTCATAGTCCCATCACTTATAGTACTCGTATCCTTGACCACACATATCATGGCCTATTACTACACTGTTGTCTCGCTCCCTTCTTACTTATTCCGATTACCCTTTCCTTTCTCATACTCGCTATCATTTTTGTTATTATATAATCCTTATTCCAAACTTCCCCTACCGAACTTGATAAGCCTTCCCTATTCGTTCTATAGCTCGCTTTTCCGTTTCACACTCGTCGTTGTTCGTCCCTACTTGTTCATTCGGTCGGCACCTTAAACAACACTCCATCAAGATTTACCAGCTCTTTTCTGAATCACCTCTTAGGATTACAAGCTCTCTCCAAATTCCTTTTTATCATGTCGATATCGACCTTCTAATTAGTATTACCCTCGATTCAGCAGTTAACTTCTTTCTCGATGTCAGCTATACTCGTAGCTTAGCCCGATCTCACCATTACTATCGGCACGACCTTTCAAGTCGTATTATAAACCTATATCTCACTCTCTTTTTATTTCTGGGAAAATTTCGGCAGAGTTTCCTCTGTAACTGTTACTATCTCAAAACCTGTACACAAGAAATACCAACAATGCCTCACAGGGCCAACATATTTATATATACATATCGCATCATATCACGGCCTCACAGGGCTCCCAACATCATCGACAGTACAAAAATAATAAACATACCTTGTACGCCCAACTCAATCGGCACCTGTCACACTTTCTTATTTACTTTCCTTTTTAACCTTCGACTTGTATTCCAATCGTACTTTAATATCTTACCCGACATATATCTTTCATACCTTTGCTTACCTGCGTACTTCGTAGCTTCCGATGTCGCTAGTCGCTTTCTTCGATCGATGCCATTTCTCTGCTGAAGTCAAAGGTCAGTGTTGGAAATCTCATTTCCTATGACTTGACTCTATCGCACGATCTAAGATGTCAAAGAAGAGTAACCATCCTAGATGCCCCGTAGCCTCCTGTTTATAAATGTGGCGCGCTTCACACCATAAACAGGACTCTACCGGACACGACTTTGCAGACAACCCATAGGACGAACCGCTCTGATACCAATTTGTCACACCCTAATTTCTGTTAGGGCGTGACGGGCACCCGACCCTTATTTAGGGCCGAGCGAACCCGCTGACTCTCGTAATACTCGTAATCATACTGGGCCCTCAAATCGTGACGTAAACGTATAATGAAAGCTTTTCGAAGAACAATATGCTTTTCATTTTTAACAAATCAAATAAAACCTCTAACATATGAAACTTGTAACTCAATGCATAATAATACATCGGCTTACATAGCCGCTTACAAAACTGACATCTTACACACACGACACTGTCTGCAAAGTCTCTAACATGGAACATGAATTCATATCATAGTGCTCAGACTCGGCAAAGACGGAGAAAATGGGCCAATCCCGCTTGAACATCATCTCTAATATCTTCAACTCGTGCAGGTGTACCTACGCGGCATGAAACGCGACCCCAGAAGAAAGGGTGTCGGTACGGAATATGTCCGAGTATGTAAACCATGAAATACAATAAGCGGGATCATCGAAGTAATGAGTACGGAAAATCATAAAACTTGCCTTTGAAAACGTTTGTCATGCATATCCAATCATATAATCATCATGTAAGCATATAGCGTGTCCCGCCCTCTAGTGAGGGACTCGGTAGGTAAAATCATCATATTCATATTCATATAACGTGCCCCGGCCCCAGCGAGGGACGCGGTAAGTAAAATCATGTCATCATCATGCGTATGCATATACATATATACATACGGTATCCGCCCCTCTAGTGAGGGACTCGGTGAATGCGTGTCCCGCCCGCTAGCAAGGGACTCGGTATGCCATCCCAACCATCTTCATATCATCATATCATCATCATATCATATATATATATAACATGCCTCGACCCTCTAGTGAGGGACGCGGTGAATAATGCAATGAGTCGTGCACGAATACATGCCCCGGCCCGGACGCGGTGAAGATATATTGAGGTCGGCACGAGCGGAGTAGTGACAAACCATATGCGCATATAAAATCATACTCACGGACTCAATGAAGAGTCTAAGCGAATGTCATTTGAAAATCGGACAATAGTTATATCAAATATCTTTCTAACCATAACATACATCATACGTATTTACATAAAGGGTCATAGTATATTCAAACCATAGGGATCATAGTCATACGTCAAACCAATCCGAGTTCTCCTCGGAAAGTTACAAACTTTATTCACTTTAGAACTTTCTACGAACAAATCGAAGCGATCCGAGCTTTTCTGCGAAAGTTACGGATGTTCGTAGTTTCGGAATCGTTTAGGAAACAAACTCTTTTTGAAAACAAACTCTTTTTGCAATCTTTGAAATCCATTCATGCGAAAAACATAAAGACCATAATTTGACAACATTAAGCATATGAATATCAAGAAACAAATACGGATCATAAACATGCTCGGACCGCAAGAGTAGAATTACCTCGGGGTACGTGTCATAACTTACTTTTCACTAAGACATGCCAAAGAAAGAAGGGTTAAGCTTACATACCTCGATCGCTTCCTAAGCTAATCCAACTCAAGTCTCGACTCTCCAAGGTCTACACAACGTCAATAGATATCGAATATTAGTCATAAACATCGAAGAATCCAATTTCAAGCCATTACTTTTTCTACAGAAATTTGGGCAGCATTTCCCCTATAAATTGGACATCCCCGAGAATTTAACTCGGTCAAATCTTCAACAACAATACCAACAACCATATTAACAACATCAATAATCAATTCAAAACGCATTATAACGCTAGCAACTCTTTTCTACATAATTCGACAACATTCCATTTATATTCAATTCAACTACATACATTCAAACCAACATCAACGCTCACAAGTTCAAGTACTAATCCGAGATCATTCAAACGAGATTCAAGAATACTTCAAACAATCCGCACAATATTCAAAACAACCCAACCAACACACAATGCTACCCGAAACCTCCCAAACTCGACAAAAGCAATACAACACATTCTTTTCTTCCGAATTCATGAACTATATCAATAATCCACACGTTAACAACATCATTCTCATAAAAACAAGGAATTATATCAAAACCACGTTAGCTTCCAAAATAGCTCACAACGATTGCAACTTCAATTCGAACCATCAAACCTTCATTGTCATCATAGAATCCACAACAACAACAACCAAGAATACTAAGTAAAATTTGTTCATCATATTTTTACCAAAAACAAATTTCCTACATGGCCCAACTTCAACACACAAAGTTTCATGAATTTCATCCATTTCTACACACCATTCCTCCGTTCTAATCCGTTAAAACTCCGAATAAACTTGTTAACAATGAAAAGGAACCTTAATCTTACCTCAAGTATGCAGCCACCACGTCCACCCTCTTTTTCTTGGTTGATTTTTAGCTCAAATTGAAGGCAACGCGACGTACGACACTTTTCTCTTCATGGGCTTCTAATCGGCGCGGATTTTGGTCAAAACTAGTTTTTCTCTCTAGGCTCTCCTCTCTCTTTTCTCCAGAATTTTCTGGGTGTTTTGGTATGAAAAATGAGGAGAAAAGGCTGATTTTCATTTAAAAAGGTGTGGGTAATGGGCCCGACCCGTTGGGCTCGGGTTGGGCACCGGCCCACCGACCTTTCGCCTTAAAATATCCATATCTCCTTATCCCAATGTCGCTTGTGAACCCACGACCTATGGTTAGAAAGCTATTTCAATTATCTACAACTTTTATTCTGGGAGTTTTCCCAAATTCCAAACTCATAATACCGTTTTGTCCCCTCGAAGTAAGATCACCCGAAGACGTTTTCTTAAATCGCCCTTTTGGAGGGCTTACACTCATTTTTAGCTTATGGGTCCTTCTTAGGACTTGCTCAACTTCACATGTATCACCCATATATCTCTTCATATGTCCTTTATAAAATCCTGATATGTGGGTCCCACCTTAACACACAGCCACTTTGGCCTTTTCATGAAATTTTTATTTCAACTTCTAGCCCCTAATTTCCCTTAATATTCCATACCAATAAAATTCATAAGCAACTTGTGCATTAAAATAAAATCGGAGGTCAAAAGTCTCAACCTCGTATCCCGAACTAGTCTTGTCCTTAACTTATCATGGTTAGCTCGGATTATCCCAACGTACAAAATACGGATATAACATCCTTCCCCCGCTCTTTAGAACATTCGTCCTCGAATGTTCATATAGTCCTCGTAAGGTCTTATAAGGATCTCGGGGGGTTTCCTTTACTACCATAGCACGCAATCTCATCTACCAATCACATTTCCCCTTCATCTCCTCTTTATTGTCGTTTCGCCACAGTGCCTTAACAAAAGCCATGTCTTTAGTACGCAGCCTTCTTACCTAACAAACAATGTAATAAGGTCCAATACATCTCGGGTTAGACTTCTCCTTCTTGTTAACTCTCATTATACCTTTCATGGGTGATGTCTTCAAGCATACCCACTCGCTAATCTGGCATTCTAAGTGTCGACGCCGATTAGCGTCATATGATTTCTCGTCATCTCGGTCGCTAATCGCCGTTCCCCTTTAATTATTATCGTGGCCCGGTATCAGAGAATCGACGCATAAATTCACCTCTTTAGTAGCCGATCAATTAGGTTTGACCATCTTGCTTAAATCATCTTATAATCTCCCTTTGCTCAACTCGTAACATTCTAGACACGTTATCTCGTGTCATTTCCTTTATCTTTAATGCAAACTTTCCATTGTCCCTTTGCTAGATTTTTGCTCTCAACTTTCCGGTCACACCTTATGTCGCACTCTTTTCAAGAATATACAAAAGTACTCAAATTAGCCCAAAGATGCCCTTGCATGGCTTCACTGATTCTTAGGTTTCGCTTTGTCTTCGCCCCTATATATCTCGTGCATACTGGAACTTGCTCGCCTTATTTTATCATATTTCTTTTTCCTTCTTTATTTACTCCTCTGATGTTCTCACTTCCTACTATATCAATCCAAGGTTTTCTCGTTCTTGGTCTCCCTTGCTACAATTATAAGTAACATATCATTAGTACTACTTGTGTCTATTTCCTCTTAGCATCTTAACCTCTAATCCAAAGCATACCCCTTCCGTTTCACGATGCCTCTGTAAGCCTACCGAGTATCTTCTTTCTTGTCGTATTCCCTCCTTTTTAAGCATCCACCTCCTAAGGTCATACCATTTAAGATTTTCACACTTAATTCTAGCACTATCTCAATTACCATCCTATTTCTCCTTTTATTGCCGGCTTTTTGATCTTACTAACTTGTCTCCGCAAAGAACTTTACCTATAGGCCCAAGCATCCGCATCCAAGATATTGTAGTATTAATTTTCTTCGTCTTACATTTACATCTCTCTCTCACACTCGCTTCCCCCTTGGGGTGTACTTATGCCATTACCCGATTATACTTTGTCCTATATTCGTATTTCCATTCTTAATTAGGCGACACTTTTATTCCGACATTTTGATTCTTTTGTCTTCATTTACTCACTTTCTTTCTTTTTCAATATCATTGTGTTAGACTTTCCGAAGCTTAACCTCGTGATGAAAACAACAGATCCAAATTACCTTATAACATTCGTGCCATTTATATTTTTCTTCTCGCTTGAATTTCGTTACCTTACCCAATTAATGCCTCCATATACCGCCACATTGGTTGTCGAATACACATATCCGCTAATCTAGCCATGTACGGGATATCACATACACACGCATATATACATAGTCCCTACTATCTTGCTTACAAAATATCTCCAAACACTATTGACTCACCCTAATCCTAGAGCCGTAATGCACTTTCTTCTCTCTTTACCGTCTAATTTCCGCCCCGTTCTACGTGACCTCTTGGGTTTTTGCCCACTCCGTACTCTAATTTTCCTTAGGTCATTCTAGCTTCTCATTTGTCCCTTACGTCTGAATTTGTAAGACTTTCGGAGAACTTCCCTGGGGGTCACCCATCCTAGAATTTCTCTCGCCTCGGCAAAGACGCTTAACTTTGGAACCCCGATGGAATACGACGCTTTAATGCAAATATAATCGCGTCCATCCTACCGCATCACCTTTGTCACGTATTTTAGGAGTAAGTCGAAGTCCTAACGGATTTCGAAACGTCCTCATAACGCGTTTCCCTCCGAATTAGAAGGGTTTCTTAGTCTCTCGCTTCACAATTTCTACTCCAACCCTTTCCATCCTCGACATTTCACGTTTCACCTCTGATATGACTACTTTTCCGTCTTAGACTTCCGAATCTCAATGGCGAGGAATACACCTCGATCGCCGCTACTTATAAATACTTGGTTATCGGCCTTTAGATTCTGTTCTCATTTTGCCTCGTTCTTCGTCCTTTTCACATCCGAGTCTTTTACCATCCCACACTTATAGCACTTGTATCCTTGGCTACACATGTCATGGTCTATTACTATACTGTTGTCTCGTTTTTCGCTTATTTCCCTTTTTCCAATTATCCTTTGTTTTCTTACACTCGCTATCACTTCCATTATCATATAACCCTTATTCCCAACTTCCCCTACAGAACTTGATAAGCCTTCCTCATTTGTTCTATAGCTCGCTTTTCCGTTTCACACTTGTCTTCACATTCTAACCACATAGATCACATCATGGCTTTGGCCACTTTCTCACTAGGCTCTACTTAATTTCGTGAAAATCCTCATTATGTCCTGTTCGTATTCGATCCCATAGTGTAACACTTCTTAACTTCTTACCCTTTCTGGTCAATCTTATCCTTAATATCTCACAGGCTGTCTTATCAACACACTCATATCCGTCACACTTCTTGTCTTAATCATACTATTACTTCTTCCAACGATAAACTCGTCATAATTTATCCCTACTTAACAATTCAGTTGGTACCTTAATATAACACTCTATCACAACCTACCAGCCCTTATTGGGATCGTCTTTTAGGATTACAAGCCCTTTCCAAATTCTTTTCACCATGTCGATATCGAACTTCTAATTACTATTATGCTCAATTCAACAATTAACTTCTTTCATACTCGTAACTTAGTCAAATTTATATCTCACTTTCCGTACATACCACAAACCTATACTTCATTCTCTTTATTTCGGAAAAATTTCGGCGAGTTTCCTCCGTAATTATTACCATCTCAAAACCCGTACACAAGAATACCAACAATGCCTCACGTACCAACATATATATACATATCGTATCATATCACGGCCTCACGGGCTCCCAATATCATCGAACAAGACAAAAATAATGAACATACCTCGTATGCCCAACTCAATCGACATCCGTCACACTTTCTTGTTTACTTTCCCTTTAACCTTCAACGTGTATTTCGATCGTACTTCAGTATCTTACCCAACATATATATTTCATACCTTTGCTTACCTGCGTGCTTTGTAACTTCCAACATCATCAATCGCTTTCTTCTATCGATGTCATTCTTCTGCTGCAATCGAAGGTTAGTGCAAGTAATCTCATTTCCTATGACTTGACTCTATGGCACGATCTAAGATATCGAAAGAAGAGTAACCACCCTAGATGCCCCGTAGCCTCCCGTTTATAAATGTGGCGCGCTTCACACCATAAACAGACTCTACCGGACACGACTTTGCGTACAACTCCTAGGACGAACTGCTCTGATACCAATTTGTCACACCCTTAATCCGATAGAGTGTGATGGGCACCCGACCCTTATCTAGGGCCGAGCGAACCCGCTGACTCTCGTGACACTCATAATCATATTGGGCCCTCATAGCATAACATAAGTACATAATAAAAGATTTTCAGAAAACAAACTTGCTTTTCATCTTTTTCAAATCAAGTAAGACCTGTAACATATAAAACTTATAATACCATGCGTAATAGTACATCGGCTTACACAGCCGCTTACGTAACCGACATCTTATACCCGCGACACTGTCTGCAAAGTCTCTAACACGGAACATGAAACCATAACATAATAATCTGACTCGCGCAAAGACTCGGAGAAAATGGAGCTCGCCAATCCCGCCGGAACATCTTCTACTAGTATCTTCACTCACACTCGGGTGTACCTGCGCGGCATGAAACGCAGCCCCCGAAGAAAGGGGGTCAGTACGAAATATGTACTGAGTATGTAAAGCATGAAATACAATAAGCGGGATCATACTGAAGTAATGAGTACAGAAAATCATAAAACTTGCCTTTGAAAACGTTTATCATGCATATCAAATCATATAATCATCATGTATACATATAACGTGCCCCGGCCCTCTAGTGAGGGACGCGGTAAGTAAAATCATCATATTCATATACATATAACGTGCCCCGGCCCTAGTAGGGACGCGGTAAGTAAAATCATCATATTCATATACATATAACGTGCCCTCTAGTGAGGGACGCGGTACGTAAAATCATATCATTATCATGCATGCATATACATATATATATATATATACCGTACCCGCCCTCTAGTGAGGGACTCGGTGAATAGCGTGTCCCCGCCCTCGCTAGCAAGGGACTCGGTATGCCATCCTGGCCGCCATCCCCATCATCACATCATCATATATATATATATATATAACGTGCCCCGGCCCTCTAGTGAGGGACGCGGTGAATAATGCAATAGAGTCGTGCACGAATACATGCCCTCGCCCGGGACGCAGTGAAGGACATATTGAGGCTGGCACGAGAAGAGTAGTGAGAAACCAAATGCAATTAAAACATCTCAAAGACTCAATGAAGTAGTCTAAACGGAATGTCATTTGAAAGTCGAACAATAGTTATATCAAATATCTTTCGGAAACATAGCATACATCATAAATGTATTAGCAAAACCATAGGGATCATAGTCATATTCAAACCATAGGGATCATAGTCATATTCAAACCATAGGGATCATAGTCTTACGCCAAACCAATCCGAGTCCGCCTCGGAAAGTTACAAACATTATTCACTTTAGAACTTTCTACGAACAAATCGAAGCGATCCGAGCCCTTATGTGAAAGTTACAGACGTTCGTAGTTTCTGAATCGTTTAGGAACAAAACTCTCTTTGAAAACAAAACTTTTATGCAACTTTTGAAATTTAGTCATGCGAAAAAAAACATAAAAACCATAATTTGACTACATTAAGAACACGAATATCAAGAAACGAATAAGGACCATAAACATGCTCGGACCGCAAGAATAGAGTTACCTCGGGATGCGTGTCATAACTTACTTTTCAACCACGACATGCCAAAAGAAAGAAAGAATGGGCTTTACATACCTTGATCGCTTCCTAAGCTAATCCAACTCAAGTCTCGGCTTTTCGAGATCTACAACACATCAATAGGCATCGAACATTAGCCATAAGCATCAGAGAGTTCAACTCCAAACCATCATTTTATCTACAGAAATTTGGGCAGCATTTTCCCTATAATTTCAACAACCCCGAGAATTCAACTCGGCTAAATCTTCAACAACAAAACCAACAACCATATATACAACATCGATAATGAATTCAAAACGCATTCTGACATTAGTAACTCTTTTCTATACAATTCGATGATATTTCATTTTCGTTCGAATCAACCGCATACGATCAAACCAACATCAATATTCACACGTTCAAGTACTAATCCAAACCACTCAAACAAGATTCAAGAACGTTTCAAACAATCCGCACAATATTCCAACAACCCAACCATTATACTACCTCACCCGAACTTCCCAATTCCAATAGGAACAACAACAACACATTTCTTTCTTTCAAATTCATCAACTACACCAACAATCCACACTTTAGCAACATTATCTTCATAAATACAAGAAACTATATTTAATTCACATTAGCTTTCAAAACAGCCCACACACGATTTTATCTTCAACTTAATTCATTAAACCTTTATTTACATCATAGAATCCACAACACAACAACCAAAAATACTAAATAAAATTTAGTTCATTCCTTGTCACAAAACAGCCCGTACTCATGCCCAACATCAACATACAAAGTTTCATGAATTTCATCCATTTCTACACACTATTCCCTCCGTTCTAATCCGTTAAAACTCTCGAATAAACTTGTTAACAATGAAAAGGAACCTTAATCTTACCTTAAGTATGCAGCCACCACGTCCACCCTCTTCTTCTTGGTTGATTTTTAGCTCAAATTGAAGGCAACGCGACATACGACACTTTTCTCTTCATGGGCTTCGGAATTCGGGGCGCGGATTTTGGTCAAAATTAGTTTTTCTCTCTAGGCTCTCCTCTCGCTTTTTCTCCAGAATTTTCTGGGTGTTTTGGTATGAAAGATGAGGAGAAATGGCTGATATTTCATTTAAAAAGGTGTGGGTAATGGGCCTGACCCGGTTGGGCTCGGTTGGGTCCGGCCCACCGACCTTTCTGCCTTAAAACGTCCATATCTCCTTATCCCGATGTCGCCTGTGAACCCACGACCTATGGTTGGAAATCTATTTCAATTATATACAACTTTCATTCTGGGAGTTTTCCCAAATTACAAACTCATAATACCGTTTTGGCCCCTCGAAGTTAGATCACCCGGAGACGTTTTCTTAAATCGCCCTTTTGGAGGGCTTACACTCATTTTTAGCTTATGGGTCCTTCTTAGGACTTGCTCAACTTCACATGTACCACCCATATATCTCTTCATATGTCTTTTATAAAATCCCGACATGTGGGTCCCACCTTAACACACGGCCACTTTGGCCTTTTCATGAAATTTTTATTTCAACTTCTAGCCCCTAATTTTCCTTAATATTCCATACAAATAAAATTCATAAGCAACTTGTGCATTAAAATAAAATCGGAGGTCAAAAGTCTCAACCTCGTATCCCGAACTAGTCTTGTCCTTAACTTATCATGTTTAGCTCGGATTATCCCAACGTATAAAATACGGGATATAACAGTATAAAATCCACGGATCGTATGTCCAACCGTATAATCAGCCCAGAATGGTATGCTTCACTGCACCAAATATACGGTCCAAGCATACGGCCAGTGAAAAATATACGGACCGTATGTTGGTCCGTATATTCTGGTCGGGCCTGAACTTAAATAATATATGGGACCTCTCCTTCATTTCAATTCATTTTATCTTTCCTCTCCACAACTCAAGAAGCCTCTAGAACATTCCATACACTTCATCCATAAGAACACCAAGGAAATTGATGATCAACTTCATCAAACCAACATAAATCAAGAGTGTGAAACCCATTAAAGTCATCCAAGTCAAGAAATCCCAAGAAAGGTGAAATAGGGTTTTGGTGAAAGAGGTGTATTACCATTCAAGGCTTATTCCTCCATCATCTAAGGTGAGTTTCATGATCTTTCCATGTTGTTTGAAGTATTGATAAGTTGAAACACTTGGATTGTAGAAAAGAATAGAAAATGGGTCATAAATGTGTGAATAGTATCATTGTTGAGTAGTAGTGGGAATGAATCATGAAAATGGATATGTTGAGATTATAAATACTTTATAAATGAAATTTAGAACATGGGATAAGTATGGTATGTGAAAGAATGCGATAGTGAACTTTGATCATGATTATGGAGAATTTGGAGTAAAATTTCTAAATGTGGATAATGCGAATGAATGAGGCTTGTTGTTTATGATGTCATGATTGTCGTTATGAATGGTTGGGAGTTGATATGGAATATGGAGGAAGTAGTATAAACAAAGGAAATGCTGCCCAATTTTCTCTAGCTTTAGTAAGCCCGTTCTTGTAATCATTTAGCTAATGTCGATACGAATTCTCTTGAAGGTAAAGTGAGTGCATTAAAGGAGAACGAGCAAGCAACAAAATAGTTAAATGCAAAGGTATGTGAGGCTAGTCCTTTCTCTCTAAGGCATGAATCTTATGGCATGAAACTTCTTCTTCTTTATGAATTTCCTATCTTCAAGAAGACTAAGAATCCTTGTTCATGAATAGCTATATGAGATAAGAGATACAATATGAGTACGGTAATGATGATGATAAGTTAAAGTCTAAAGATTCTAGAGCCATGACATGATGCTCCTATAAAGCTAATGATGCCATCTATAATTTATTGATGTTGATTATTGTATACACTCACCTTATATGCTAATTCCTTCAAGGTGAGGCAGAATGCTTATAAATGCTCCATAATGGAATCGGGGGTTCACGACCTTACGTCACCCCGATAAAATATAGTTGTCCATGAGTTCCATGCATGCATTATGATGAGCATATGATGATGATATTACACCGCGCCTATATAGCCGGGCAGTCACCGCCAAGGCGGGCAGCTATATCCCATGGCCAGATGGCATGGGCAGACACTACTAGTGGGCGGCATGAGATTATCACACCGTACCTATATGGTCGGGCAGCTTATACTTATATGCATATATGATATGATGATGATTATGAGAGTAAGCCAGCATGCATTATTTCTCTTATGATTCAGTCAGTTACAGATTGCTCCTCATTTGATGCCTCCTCATTTCATTGATGTGTCTTTATGGTTTATGCCTTACATACTCAATACAATATTCATACTGACGTCCTTTTCCTTAGACGCTGTGTTCATGCCCACAGGTAGACAGGGAGACGGTTCAGATCCCTAGGATCTATCAGCAGATTTATAGGAGCCCTCCTTCGTTCCGGAGGTGCTATTTTGAGACAAAGATTTTTGTGCACATATATTTTGGGCATGACAGGGTCCTGTCCCGTCCATATGTTTAGTACTCTAGTAGAGGCTCATAGATACGCAGTGTGGGTAGTATGGTCTCACAGTCTTTCATGTATATATATATATATATATTCTTTTATTTTGATAGCCGAAGGGCTCATGTTTATAAAAGTAAATATGTTTCAAATGTTAATAGTTTTCCATGATTATGAGCATATATTATGAATGAGAGCAGATGAGTGTCAGAATGAGCGGTGTTCGGTGGTTAGCCCCGGATACTCGTCATGGACCTAGTCGGGTCGTGACAGAAGTGGTGTCAGAGCAGTTCAGTCCTAGGAAGTGTCTACGAGTCGTGTCTAGTAGAGTCTTGTTTATGGTGTGTTGCGCGCCACGCTAATAAACAGGAGGCTACAGGGCATTTAGGAAAAATGACCATCTTTCTTCTTATGAGATCGTGCGATAGAGCAGTGTTATAAGATTTTATCCTCCCTAATAATGTGTTGTGATTTCAGAAATGCCGCCAAAGGGAAAAGCTAAAGCCACCCAGAAGGGCAATACTATGATAAAAAGGCAGGCAGAAAGAGAGCCGCCAATGAATGTAGATGAGGGTGAATCACATAACGAGGCTCTATCTAATGCCTCCACTACCCTGCCTATTACGGAAGAAGAAGAAGGGGCTTCAGCTCCAGCTCCTATGCCTCCAGTTCCCCCACCGGCTACTTCGGGTCAACAAGTGATCGAGGCTATTCATTTATTGACACAGTTGGTTGCCGCCCAGGCACAACGGCAAAATGCGAGCCCAAGTGATCGTTCTGCTAGTACCAGAGCCCGTGACTTTATGAGTTTGAATCCTCCAGAGTTTTTCGGGTCAAAGTCGGATGAAGACCCGCAAGGTTTTATTGATGAGATGTTGAGGACATTGAAGATTATTCATGCCTCCGAGACTGAATCCGTGGAGTTGGCATCATATAGACTCTGAGATGTGACGGTTCTCTGGTACAACAATTGGATTGCATCGAGAAAAGAGAATGCGCCTCCTCCCGCTTGGCAAGAGTTCGTAGATGCTTTTATTCGCCACTATTTGCCACCCGAGGTCCGCCGAGATAGAGCGGATAGATTTCTAAATTTAAAACAAGAAAACATGAGCGCCCGGGAGTATAGCCTTTAATTTAATTCTTTGGCTAGATATGCCCCGACTATGGTGGTCGATATGGGAGATCGGGTGCATAGATTCGTAAGTGGCTTAGGGCCACATTTAATTAAAGATTGTTTGACGGCTTCGTTGCAAGATGGGATGGATATTTCCCGCATTCAAGCCCATGCCCAGAATTTAGAGGGACAACAACCTCCGCCAAGGGGTGATCGTGATGTTGATAGAGGGCAAAGCAAAAGGGCCAGATCTATGGGCACAAGCAGTGATTATAGAGGGGGATCAAGGCAGACTCATTCTAGATACTCAGGCCAGTCGGTGACGAGTGCACCTCCCCGATTTGCAGGTAGGAGATTTGATCGCTCCTTCCGTTCGCACATGTCGAGTTCGAGGCCTTGGGTTCACGCTTGGGGGAGATTATAGTTAGAGGAGACCTCCAGTACCGCGATGCAGTCAGTGCGGTAGACTACATTTCGGACAGTGTCGCTAGGGTTCGGATGCTTGCTATGCTTGTGGGCAGGTTGGGCACATGATGAGAGACTGCCCGTCAGTGAGTGGTAGAGTTGGGCTCCAGCCTACAGGATCAGCGGCTGGTTCTTCTTCAGTGCGCCCGGTAGGGCAGAATCCCCATATTCCAGCAGGACGAGGTAGAGGCCGAGGGGGAGCATCTACTTCAGGTGCTATTCAGCCCCGCTTGTATGCTTTAGCCGGACGACAGGATCTTGAGTCCTTCCCAGATGTGGTTACAGGTACATTGTCCGTATTTTCGTATGACATGTATGCATTGATAGATCCGGGTTCTACGCTATCTTATATTACTCCATATGTTGCTAATCGTATTGGGGTGAAACCCGAGCCAATTAAACCTTTTGAGGTATCTACTCCGGTTGGTGATCCCGTGATAGCTAGGCAAGTATACAAAGATTGTGTAATTGTGATATGTGATCGCCAAACTAAAGCTGATTTAGTTGAGCTGGAAATGCTAGATTTCGATGTGATTATGGGTATGGATTGGTTGGCCTCATGCTATGCTAATGTTGATTGCCGGATGAAAGTAGCTCGATTTCAATTTCCAAGAGAGCCCGTGCTTGAATGGAAAGGTAATACAGTATCTCCAAGAGGTAGGTTTATTTCCTACCTTAAGGCGAGGAAGATGATAGCTAAGGGCTATATTTATCACTTAGTCCGAGTTCGTGACATCGAGGCAACATCGCCAACATTCCAATCCATTCCGGTAGTGAATGAATTCCCGGATGTATTTCCAGACGAACTTCCAGGCCTTCCCCTAGAGAGAGAAATTGATTTCACCATTGATGTACTTCCAGATACCAAGCCTATTTCTATCCCTCCTTACCGAATGGCTCCGGCAGAATTAAAAGAGCTAAAGGCACAGTTGAAAGATTTGCTTGAGAAGGCGTTTATTAGACCCAGTTCATCACCGTGCGGAGCCCCAGTCTTATTTGTAAGAAAGAAGGATGGTTCCCTACGAATGTGCATTGATTATAGACAATTAAATAAGGTGACGATAAAGAATAAATATCCTCTTCCGAGAATTGATGATTTATTTGATCAATTACAGGGTGCTAAGTGGTTCTCTAAGATAGACTTGAGATCGGGTTATCATCATGTGAGGATTAGAGAAGAAGATATTCCCAAAACAGCTTTCAGAACAAGATATGGCCATTATGAATTCCGGGTGATGTTATTTGGACTAACTAATGCTCCGGCCGTGTTCATGAATCTGATGAATAATGTGTTTAGGCCTCTCTTGGACCTATTTATAATAGTGTTCATTGACGATATTCTAGTATATTCTCGCACAGAATCAGAACATGCCGATCATTTACGTATTGTTCTTGGAATTCTGCGAACTCGAGAATTGTATGCTAAATTTTCAAAGTGCGAGTTTTAGCTGAATTCTGTTACATTCTTGGGTCATGTTATTTCAGATGATGGTATTAGAGTTGATACTCAGAAAATTGAAGCGGTAAAGACTTGGCCAAGGCCTACGACGCCTACAGAAGTTCGTAGTTTTCTGGGATTGGCAGATTATTATAGAAGATTCTTAGAGGGCTTTTCATCTATTTCAGCCCCATTGACGAAGTTAACCCAGAAGTCCGCTAAATTTCAGTGGAGTGATGCTTGTGAGCGTAGTTTCCAAGAGTTGAAAAACAGGTTGACCTCAGCTCCAGTTTTAACACTTCCAGAAGGACCAGATGGTTATGTTGTATATTGTGATGCTTCCGGTGTTGGACTAGGATGTGTATTGATGCAGCATGGTAGAGTCATTGCTTATGCCTCGAGACAGCTGCGGAAACATGTAAAGAACTACCCAACTCATGACCTCGAATTGGCTGCAGTTATTCATGCATTAAAAATGTGGAGACATTACTTGTATGGTGTGCACGTTGATATCTATACAGATCACAAGTGTCTTCAATATATCTTCAAATAAAAGGAGTTGAATCTGTGGCAGCGGCGGTGGTTTGAATTATTGAAGGACTATGATGTGAATATTTTATACCATCCTGAAAAAGCAAATGTGGTAGCTGATGCATTTAGCCACCGATCAATGGGCAATCTATGTGAAGTTCCTTCGGAGAAGAAAGAATTAGTTCGTGACCTCCACCGACTAGCTAATCTTGGAGTACGTCTAATTAATTCAGGTGATGCAGGAGTTAGTGTCAATGATCCTACAGTTTCATCCTTGAACATGGAAGTAAAAGAGCGGCAATATGAAGATCCTCAATTGAGCCGTTATAGAGATACATGTCATGCAAAAGAGAAGTCTCTATTTGAAGTTTCTACAGATGGGATTCTTAGATACCGAGGTAGGCTATGTGTTCCAAATGTTGCAGAATTGCATCGTCGAATCCTAGAGGAAGCTCATTATTCTCGGTATTCTATTCATCCAGGAACGACGAAAATGTATCATGATCTCAAATTGATATATTGGTGGGATGGCATGAAGAGAGATATAGCAGAATTTGTAGCACAGTGTCCAAATTGCCAGCAAGTGAAAATAGAACACTAAAGACCAGGAGGATTATTGCAAGCAATGGAAATTCCGACTTGGAAATGGGAAGTGATAAACATAGATTTCATTGTAGGATTACCTCGTTCCCGAGGCAAGTATGATTTCATATGGGTGATTGTGGATAGATTGACGAAAGAAGCTTATTTTCTTCCAGTCAGAACTACATACTCAGCAGAAGATTATGCAAGGTTGTATATCAAGGAAATTGTGAGACTCCATGGTATTCCGATATCCATTATCACAGATAGAGGGACACAGTTTACAGCCAAGTTCTGGAAATCTTTCCAAGAAGGTTTGGGTACTCAAGTAAAGCTTAGCACGGCATTTCATCCGCAAACTGATGGACAAGCCGAGCGTACCATTCAGACTTTGGAGGATATGCTACGAGCATGTGTACTAGATTTTGGTGGTAGTTGGGATGACCACTTACCCCTTATCGAGTTCGCATATAATAATAGCTATCATTCCAGTATCCAAATGGCTCCGTATGAAGCTTTGTATGGAAGGAAGTGTAGATCTCCAATTGGATGGTTTGAAGTTGGAGAAGTGCAATTGATAGGCCCCGAGTTGATTCAACAAGCTGTAGAAAAAGTCAAGGTGATCCGAGATCGATTGTTGACAGCTCAAAGTCACCAAAAGTCTTATGCGGATAACCGCCGGCGAGATTTAGAATTTCAAGTTGATGATTGGGTATTTCTGAAAGTGTCACCAATGAAAGGGGTGATAAGATTTGGTAAGAAAGGAAAGTTAAGTCCTCGATATATTGGACCCTACAAAATCATCTGCAAGGCGGGTCAAGTGGCGTATGAATTGGACTTGCCTTCAGAGCTTGAATTAGTTCATCCAGTTTTCCATGTCTCAATGCTCCACAAGTGTGTTGGAGATCCTGCGAAGATTGTGCCGACAGATGATGTCCAGGTGACAGAAAGGCTAGCTTATGAAGAAGTGCCCATTGCCATATTAGACAGGCAAGTACGAAGACTTCGGAATAAAGAAGTGGCTTCAGTTAAAGTCTTGTGGCGAAATAACAACCGAGAAGAGATGACTTGGGAAGCGGAAGAGAAGATGAAATCCACATACCCGCATCTATTTCAGCCCCCGGAAGAGATCTATGATGAGACATCGAGGTTTTAAGGTATGTATGCTTTTCTTTTATGCATATGGGTCGTGCGTGGCCAATTTACATTGCTTTTGTGTTGTGGCCCTGTGAGGCAATGTTATTATGGGTTGTTGTGGAAGTATGGTAGTGCCATATTACAGGGAAACTCTGGCGAAATTTCTATAGAATTCCCCCGATGCCTCAACATTCGAGGACGAATGTTCCAAAAGGGGGGAAGAATGTTACACCTCAGAAATTCCCCGTTAGCATACAGTGGATAGACCATCAAAGGGTATAATGTATACGATATTTTGATAAGCAAGAAATAGCATTTGAGGGTCCTAATTATGATTTCCAAAGACATTCAAGATAAGGAGAGGAAGTTGTTAAGGAAAGCAAGTCATATGTCGTGTGTCGGACAAGAATTACGAGTATCGAGTTAATGATGTTTTAATGATGCTTTGAGGAAGAGTTATAACATCCCTTAGAATGGTAATGAAGTGTTGAAAAAGTGCTAAGAAGGTTCCATAAGGATCGGAGATCAAACGAGTCGACGAGAACAAGTCTCGGAAAGCTGGGCAACATACGGCTAGACATACTGGCCGTATAAAATCCACAGAACGTATGTCCAACCGTATAATCAGCCCAGAATGGTATGCTTCACTAGACCAAATATACGGTCCAAACATACGGCCAGTGAAAAATATACGGACCATATGTTGGTCTGTATATTCTGGTTGGGCCTGAACTTAAATAATATAAGGGACCTCTCCTTCATTTCAATTCATTTTATCTTTCATCTCCACAACTCAAGAAGCCTCTAGAACATTCCATACACTTAATCCATAAGAAAACTAAGGAAATTGATAATCAACTTCATCAAACCAACATAAACCAAGAGTGTGAAACCCATTAAAGTCATCCAAGTCAAGAAATCCCAAGAAAGGTGAAATAGGGTTTTGCTGAAAGAGGTGTTTTACTATTCAAGGCTTATTCCTCCATCATCTAAGGTGAGTTTCATGATCTTTCCATGTTTTTTGAAGTATTGATAAGTTGAAACACTTGGATTGTAGAAGAGAATAGAAAATGGGTCATAAATGTGTGAATAGTATCATTGTTGAGTAGTAGTGGGAATGAATCATGAAAATAGATAGGTTGAGATTATAAATACGTTATAAATGACATTTAGAATATGGAATAAGTATGGTATGTGAAAGAACGCGGTAGTGAACTTTGGTCATGATTATGGAGAATTGAAGTAAAATTTGCTAAATGTGGATAATGCAAGTGAGTGATACTTGTTGTTTATGATGTCGTGATTGTCGTTATGGATGTTTGGGTGTTGATATGGAATATGGAGGAAGTCGTATAAACAAAGGAAATGCTGCCCAATTTTCTCTACCTCTAGTAAGCCCGTTCTTGTAATCATTTAGCCAATGTCGATACGAATTCTCTTGAAGGTAAAGTGAGTGCATTAAAGGAGAACGAGCAAGCAATAGAATAGTTAAACGCAAAGGTATGTGAGGCTAGTCCTTTCTTTCTAAGGCATGAATCTTATGGCATGAAAATTCTTCTTCTTTATGAATTTCCTATCTTCAAGAAGACTAAGAGTCCTTGTTCATGAATAGCTATATGAGATAAGAGATACAATATGAGTACGGTAATGATGATGATAAGTTAAAGTCTAAAGATTCTAGAGCCATGACATGATGTTCCTATAAAGCTAATGATGCCATCTATAATTTATTGATGTTTATTATTGTACACACTCACCTTATATGCTAATTCCCTCAAGGTGCGGCAGAATGCTTATAAATGCTCCATAATGGAATCGGGGGTTCACGACCTTATGTCACCCCGACGAGATATAGTTGTCTATGAGTTCCATGCATGCATTATGATGAGCATATGATAATGATATTACACCGCGCCTATATGGCCGGGCAGTCACCGCCAAGGCGGGCAGCTATACACCATGGCCAGATGGCATGCGCAGACACCACTAGTGGGCGGCATGAGATTATCACACCGTACCTATATGGTCGGGGCAGCTTATACTTATATGCATATATGATATGATGATGATTATGAGAGTAAGCCAGCATGCATTATTTCTCTTATGATTCAGTCAGTTACAGATTGCTCCTCATTTGATGCCTCCTCATTTCATTGATGTGTCTTTATGGTTTATGCCTTACATACTCAGTACAATATTCGTGCTGACGTCCTTTTTCTTGGACGCTGTGTTCATGCCCACAGTTAGACAGGGAGACGGTGCAGATCCCTAGGAGTTATCAGCAGATTTACAGGAGCCCTCCTTTGTTTCGGAGGTGCTATTTTGAGACAACATTTTTGTGCACATATATTTTGGGCATGACGGCATCTTGTCCCGTCCATATGTCTAGTACTCTAGTAGAGGCTCGTAGATACGCAGTGTGGGTAGTATGGTCTCACAGTCTTTCATGTATATGCATGTATATATATATATATATATATATATATATATATATATATATATATATATATATTCTTTTATTTTATATATATATATATTCTTTTATTTTTATAGCCGAAGGGCTCATGTTCATAAAAGTAAATATGTTTCAAATGTTAATAGTTTTCCATGATTATGAGCATATATTATGAATGAGAGCAGATGAGTGTCAGAATGAGCGGTGTTCGGTGGTTAGCCCCGGATACCCGTCATGAACCTAGTCGGGTCGTGACAACAACAACTAGTGATAGCAAATTTCAGATAACAGACATGTTAAGGTTTATAGGAAGTGGCTTGCGTGGTACACCGTTGGATAGTTTTGTAACACTATACAGTGGATAAGTTAGTGTGGTTTTAAGAGAAAAAAATTGTGGCAATCCCTATTATGAGAGGGCTGGAGTCATATTTTTTTAGAGGAGATTCTAGTCGTGGTAGTGTATTATATTGCAAGTATTATTGACTGGATAGCTTGGGTGAGCACTGTCGGGTATTAAGGACTCGGAAATAGTTATGCTAGGTGGGTGCAGGAGATTGCGAGATTTGATGCTTTCGGAATTGTTATGGGCATATCGAGGTGTTACAATGGGAGATTCCATGGTTAAAAGGTTATTATATGAGGATACAGGTTTTTGTGTCGAAAAGTTCGGGATTGTATCAGATTTGCATATTGAGTAAAGGTTGAGAGACGTGAAGGTTGCAATCATAAGGTATAGTTCTTCGGTACTAAGTTGACAGCTTGGATATGATTCAGCTTTTGGAGTCGAGAGTGATAGATATGATTTATTATGCGACAGGAAAAGATTAAAATTGGCCACCACAGATGCTGTCACGACCCAACCCCGTAGGCCGCGACTAGCGCCTGAGCTGGGCACTCGTACACATCTGTCCACTATAATCATACCATAGCAAACATAAAAGGATTTTAAACATACAGAAAAGCACGGTGTCGCGTATACATATATACATATCGTACATACAGCCTGGGAACATTCAAACCACAAACACAAATGTACAGTGACTACCCACAACCCACACATATGTCTACAGACCTCTAAGAGTAACATGGAACCATATGACGGGACAGGGCCCCGCCGTACCCCTGAATAAACATACACATATACAACAAAAGAGTCTGTACCAAAATATGGGCTCGGAATGAGGAGCACTCCAAGTACCGAACAGAATCCTAAGCCGGCGGATCACCAAATCGTGTATCTGTACCTGCGGGCATGAAACGCAGCCCCCGAAGAAAGGGGGTCAGTACGGAATATGTACTGAGCATGTAAAGCATGGAATACAGTAACCAGAATCGTACCGAAGTGAGGAGCATGGAACATGAGTACAGTAACCAGAAACCATAAGGCTTACCTTTGAAACACAAATCATGCATGTCTGTGTCATAAACATGAGTAAATAATCATCATATACATATGCATATACATAACGTGTCCCGGCCCTCTAATGAGGGACTCGGTGAGTAAAGTCATTATATACATGTACATATAGCGTGTCCCGGCCCTCAAGTGAGGGACTCGGTGAATGGAATCATCATATGCCATCCTGGCCACCATCCCCATATCATCAGATCATCATAACATCATATATATATATATATATATAGCGTGTCCCGGGCCTCTAGTGAGGGACTCGGTGAACAATGCAGAGGAGTGTGCACGAATGCGTGTCCTGGCCCGAGACTCAGTGAAAGACATGTTGAGGCTTGCACGAGCAGAGTAGTGAGAAACCATATGCACACACATCATCATTACAGACTCAATGGATAAGTAAGTAGTCGGCGCTCGAAAGTTAAAACGGAAATCATATTAAGTTCTTTCAAAACCAAGTCATTAGGACTATGCAAAGGAAAGTCTCGGGGACCACGGATGTACATCAACCAATCCGGGCCCACCCATGAAAGTTAAAGTCATTATACGTTATAGGATCATTTACGAGCAAATCAAAGCAATCTGGTTTCGTCTATGAAAGTTACAGACATTTTTAAACATAAGCCCCTTTAGGAACAAACCGTTTATACAACATTTCAAATCCAATCATATCAAGGACATAAAGACCATATTACTACCACATTAAGGATACCAATATTAAGAGATGAATACGAATCGTAAACATGCTTGGATCGTAAGAATAGAGTTACCTCGAGGATCGTGTCATAGCTTACTTACACTAAGACATGCCAAAAGAAAGGAAGGGTAAGCTTTACATACCTCGCCCGCTTCCTAAGCTAGTCCAAACTTAAGTCTCGGGCTGCCCACGATCTATAACAACAAAAAGATTATATACCAAACATTAGCTATAGATACTTAAAACTCCAATCTCAACTATCACTTAATTCTACCGAAATTTGAGCAGCATTTCCCTTATAAATACAACAACCCCGAGAATTCAACTCGGCCAAATCTTCAACAACAATACCAACAATCATACTAACAACATCAATAATCAATTCAAAATGCATTCTAACATTTGTAACTCTTTCTACATACTTCAACATTTCATTATATTCAATCCAACTACTCATATTCAAATCAACATCAATGCTCATACGTTCAATTACTAATCCGAACCCATTCAAAATAGTTTCAAGAACACTTCAAACAACCCGCACAATATTTCAAACAACCTAAACAAAATACCATTTCACCCGAAACCAACCCAAACCCGAGAGCAACAACAACAACACCTTTCCTTCTTCTAAATTCATGAATTACACCAACAATCCACACGTTAACAATATTATTTTCATAAGTACAAAAACTACATAAGGATCACCTTGGCCACTAAAACAGCCCACGACACTTTCAACTTCAATTTGAATCATTAAACTTCTGTTATCAACATAGAATCCACACGACAACAACAATCAAAACGCTAAATAAAATTAGTTCATTCCCTAACATACAAAACAGCCCATTTTCGACCAACACCTCAACACACAAGTTCCATGATTTTCATCCATTTCCCCACACTACAACAACACCCAAACATACTAAATACAATTAATTCACCATTCCTACACAACATCATATATATGCACGGCCAACCATCAATATACACGACAACATCAACATCCATATTTTTATGAATTTCATTCATTTCTACATACTACAACATACACAAACCATCCATAACATATAAAAGAGAAGATTGAACCTTACCTTCTTCACTCAATTCCTTCACTCGGCTAGGGCTTGTTCTTGCAAGAGTGAGTGTTTGGTTTGTTCCAACAACTACTCCACTTTAATAAGAACCTTCCACTTGGTTGAATTGCTAGAAGAAATAAAAATTTTTTGATCAACTTTTCTTCTTGCTCTTTCTCGGTTAAGCTTGGCCGAATGGCCCTTCTATTTTTTTTCTCCAAGTTTCTTGAAATTTCTAAGTGTTGAAGATGAGAAATATGACCACTTAATCATCCTTTTATCTACATATGTTAGCCATCCATGTGGCCATGGCCCACACTTCATATGGCCGGCCACATGGCCCCTTTAATTTCATGAATTGTCCACTTTTTATAATTCACTTTTGGTCCCAAATTTTTCCATAATATTCCATACCATTATAATCATAGCAACTTATACCTTAAAGCAAATAAAAGTCCCTACCTCGTATCCCGGAATAGTCTTATCCTTAACTTTTCGTGGTTAACTCGGATTATCCCAACGTACGAAATACGGGATATAACATCCTTCCCCCTTTTAGAACATTCGTCCTCGAATGTTCAACTAGTCGGATAAGGTCTTATAAGGATCTCGGGGGTTTCCTTTATTACCATAGCATGCAATCTCATCTACCAATCATATTTTGCCTACATCTCCTCTTCGGTTTCTCGAGTCATCTCCTCCCCGTTGTCGTTCCGCCACAATACCTTAACAGGAGCCACGTCTTTAGTACGCAACCTTCTTGCCTTACGAACGATGTAATAAGGTCTAATACATCTTCGGGTTAAACTTCTCCTTCTTGTCAAATCTCATCACACCTTTCATGGGTGATATCTTCAAGCACACCCACTCGCCAGTCTGGAATTCTAAGTGTCTACGCCGATTGTCGTCATATGGTGTCCGTTCTTCTTTGAGTCGCTAATAGCCGTCTCTCAACTTTAACTATCATTAATCGATATAATTAGAAAGAGTTCGATATATAAATTCACCCTCCTTTCGTAACCAGCTAGCTCTGACCGGCTTGCTTAAACCATCTTATAGTCTCCCTCTACTCAACTTAGATCATAGTATCATTAGCGAACAACCCCACTTCCCACATCTTAGCCTCTAATTCAGCACAGCAGTGTTACCTTTCACAATGTCTCTGTCTGGCGTTTGCATTTCTCGTGCCCGCTTCCCCCCTTTAGGGGTGTACTTATATTATTGCCTGATTATATTTGCCCTGTGTCCACATTTCCCAATCTCAATTAGGCGGCACTTTCTTTCTTTTCCAAATCTCGTTGTGTTAGTACTTCCCAAGCTTAACCTGTAGCGAAAACAAAGATCAGCTTGCCCTGTAACATTTGTGTCATTCATTTTTCTTTTCACTTGAACTACGTTACTGTCACACCCTAACCTGATAGGGTGTGATGGGCACCGACCCTTACTTAGGGCCGAGTGAACCCGCTGACTCTCGTGATACTCATAACCATACTGGGCCCGCAGAACATGACATAAGTACATAATGAAAAAAATTTCCGAAAACAAACATGCCTTCCATCTTATCAAATCAAATAAAACCTGTAATCATAACAAATCTGTAACGTAAAGCGTAATGATACATCGGCTTACATAGCCGCTTACAAAACTGACATCTTATACACACGACAATCGTCCGCAAAGTCTCTAACATAGCTCCGTATGCCCCGACAAAATCACTCTGACTCGGCAACACTCCGGGGAAAATGGAGCTCGCCAATCCAGCTGGAACATCTTCTACTCATCTGGGTGTACCTGTGTGGCATGAAACGCAGCCCTCGAAGAAAGGGGGTCAGTACGAAATATGTACTGAGTATGCAAAGCATGAAATACGAAAGACTAGGTCATAACCGAAGTAAGGAGTACGGAAAAGTGAGCATAATAACCAGAACACGAAAATGCTTGCATCTGAAATACAAATCGCACATACGAGGTACAGAAGACAAATATAATAATCAGAATGCCAAAATGCTTACTCCTGAAAATGCAAATCATGCGTATCAATGTCATGTATCATATCCGGCCCATAATGGACCGAGTGACATAAGTAAAAGATCATCATATACATACCGTAACACATCATAACTCATATCATATGAGGTGACATTAACCGATGTGGGATTCGCCTAAACCAATGTGGGATTCGCCTAAAACAATGTGGGATTTGCCTAAACCAATGTGGGATTCGCCTAAACCAATGTGGGATTTGCCTAAGGTAGCCTTATACTTACCCCCCATTTTGGGACTCACCGTGCTCGCCGAGGTTTGCCCCACCATTGGGTTTTGCCCCGGGTTTGCCACCACCGGGTTATATATATACATCATATAACGCCCCACCACCGGGTTTGCCAACCGATCATATTCCGTATCATACATATCACATCACTTCGTAATTCACATCATACTTCGAATACACATAGTGCGCACGATAACATAACCACGATAACCATGGACTCGGCGAAAGATATAACAACAAAATGCACGAGCAAGGTCGTGAGAAACTATATGCAATTTAAAACATTTACAAAGACTCAATAAAATAATAAAACGAACCATCACTTATAAGCCAAGGCAATAGTCAAATCAGATTTCTTCCGAATGTTACTCGGGAACACATTAAATATAACTTTGGAAACCATAGCTACGTATTGGAATCATAAGTATAAGAATCATCATTTCAGACTCAACAAATAAATATATACTCATACTCGGGGGTCGGAAAGATAGTCATATTAAGTTCTTTCAAAAGGTCGTTAGCATTATACAAAGGAAAGTCGCGGGACCCACGGACGAGCGTCAACCCAATCCGGGCCCGCCTTTGAAAATCAAAGACATTATTCGTTATAGGATCATTTGCGAACATATCAAAGAAATTCGGTTCTGTCTACGAAAGTTACGGACACTTTTAGACATAGGACCCTTTAAGAACACAACCGTTTATACAACATTTGAATCCAATCATATCAAAGACATAAGGACCATATTTCTACTATATTAAGAATGCCAATATCATAAGATGAATAGGAATCGTAACCATGCTCGGATTTTACGAATAGAATTACCCCCAAAGCTCATAACATATCATAACTTACTTGTGTCTAGGACATGCCAAAAGAAAAGAAGGATAAGCTTTACATACCTCGTCCGCTTCCTAAGCTAATCCCAACTTACATCTCGGCTTCTCAAAATCTACAACACGCCATTAAATACCAACATTAACTAAAGGCATTTAGGCATTCAATTCCAAACTAGCACTTAATTCTACAGAAATTTGGGCAGCATTTCCCCTGTAAATTTAACACCCCGAGAATTCAACTCGGCCAAATCTTCAACAACAATACCAACAACAATATTTAACAACATCAATAATCAATTCAAAATACATTCTAACGTCAACAACTCTTTTCTACATAATTCGACGACATTCCATTTACATTCAAATTAACCACATACTCAATCAAGCCGACCCCAATGCACATACATTCAAATACTAATCCGAGACCATTCAAACAAGATCCAAGAACACTTCAAACAATCCACCAAAATGTTCAAACGGCCCAACCACTATTCTACATAACCCGAAGTCTTCCAATTCCAATAGGAACAACACCAACACATTTCTTCCTTCCAAATTCATAAACTACATCGATAATCCGCATGTTAACGACATTACCTTCATAAATACAAGAAACTATATTAAAGTCACATTATCTTCCAAATCAGCCCACACGATTTATAACTTCAACTTGATCATTAAACCTTCATTTTACAACATAAAATCCACAACACAACATCCTAAACATACCAAATGAAATTAGTTCTTCACTTCTACATTACAACCACACATACACACACACTACACACACACAACACCATATTTTCACGAACTTCATTCATTTCTACATTTCACAACATGCACAAACCATTCTTAACATATAAAAAGGAAGATTAAACCTTACCTTCTCCACTCCACCTTTCCACACGGCTAGGATGTTATTTTGCAAGAATAAGCATTTTGTTTGTTCCAACGACTACTCCACGTTGTAGGACCTTCCAATTAGTGGAGAAACTAGAAGAAAATATTTTTGGGATGAAGATTTTTGGTCTTCAATTCTCTCTTGCCATGGCCGAATATGGCCCCTATTCTTTTCTCTCCAAGGTTCTTGAAATTTCTAAGGGTGAGAATGATGAATAATGAATTAACTTGTCATCTTTCTATACTTATATAAATCACACAAGTGTACCATGGCCCACACCCACACATGGCCACATATGGCCATTTTCATGAAATATTAAGTTTCCAAAATTTCACTTCTAGCCCTTAATTTTCATGAAATGCTTAACTTTCCATAATTCACTTTTAACCCCAAATTTTCCTTATTCCAATTTTGCCCTTAATACTCCATACCAATAAAAGATGAATATGCAACTTATGCACTTTTAACAAAATCGGAAGAAAATATAACCTTGTCCTTAACTTATCATGATTAACTTTTCATGGGATTATCCCAAGGTACAAAATACGGATATAACATCCTTCCCCTTTTAGAACATTCGTCCTCGAATGTTCAACTAGTCGCATAGGGTCTCATAAGTATTTCGGGGAGTTCCTTTTATAGCCGTCACATACGCTTCATTAATCACCAATATAACCCATCCGGAAATTTGGATTACCTGAAGACATAGGAAATAAGTAGGAATACGTAGCCTTCATCTCCTCCCTGATATTGTTCCGCCCTAACGTCTTAACGGAAGCTATGTTTTTAGTACGCAATTTTCTCATCCGGTGACTCAGTATTGCTATAAGCGGCTCCCCGTAGCCCAATTCCTCTGTTACCTGGATATCATCTCGGGGAAATACTCTGAAAGGGTCGCCTAAATATTTGTGAAGCATTGACACGTGGGAGACCAAATGCACTGTTTCCAAATCCGACGGTAGATCTAATTCATAAGCAACCTTGCCTATCTTACGGATAATCCGATAAGGTCCAATATACCTCAGACTGAGCCCTATTTTTCTGCCGAATCTCATAACACCCTTCAAGGGTGACACTTCCAAAGATACCCGATCGTCGACCTGAAACTCTAGGTGTCGACGTCGACTATCTGCATATGACTTCGTTGACTTTGAGTCGCTAATAACCGCTCCCGAATGAGTTTCACTTTGTCAACCACTTGCCGAATCATATCCGGCCTAATTAATTTAGTTTCGCCGACATCGAATCGGCCCAATCGGTAACACTCGCACTATCTGCCATACAAGCCTCATAACACTAGAATGGTGGCTATTATTATAAGCAAACTCCATAAGTGGCAGATGATCATCCCAGCTGCCTCTGAAATTAATAATATAGGCCCGCAACATATTCCTTAGCGTCTGAATAGTACGCTCGGTCTGCGCGCCAGACTGCGGGTAAAATGTCGTGCTAAGACTCACTTGCGGTCCAATGGTCGTCGTTAGTCCTTGCATCCTTGTCACCATTCATCTTTACACTCAAACGCTCACTCACATGACTTTGTCGCCAGTGAATATAATGGTTATGTCTATACGAAATGGTCCTACATCCTTCGCTATTCTTCACAGTACCGCCACACTTATGGCAACTCATAATTCGAGTTTAAACTAAATTCTTGGGCTCTTGCCACAGCTATTCCTTTAACCTTTATGCCTCAAATCTTACAACACAACTCAAACGCATAGGGCTGCGAAAATTCTTACTCTTTTACGATTCTCTCATAACACAAGTATATGTGTTTCCGATTTCCTTGTACTGGCGATCATTTCGAACTCTAGCTCCAAGCTAATAAGTTTGCCCTTCAGGGGCATGAGGATGCCATAATCCCTTTCAAGTCTAATACGTTTTTCCCCCATTTACTTAGGAGGTCCTCACACATTAATGGTTTTTAGATATCCATCGTCTTCGGCACTTATCTTTCGAAAATTAGGAATCTCTTAGCATCGTTGCACGGCCTATTCATCCTTTCCTTTACCCCCAACGCCATAATCCCATACTACCACACTCTGTCCCTCTCGCACGTCTCCCCTCGAATTTTTATCCAAACAATGTCGTGATTCGCCCGTCGTCTCTTTTGGAGGCTTTTGGGTCTTACTAACTTGTCTCGGCAAGAATCTTACCTATAGCCCGAACATCCGTATCAAATGTATTGTAGTGTCGGTTGTCCCCATCTTACATTTGCATCTCTCGCATCCACTTCCCCCCTTTAAGGGGTGTACTTATACTGTTACCCAACTATACTTTGTCCTATGTCCGCATTTTCCAATCTTAATTAGGCAAGATTTCATTCCGACTCTCTGATCCTTTTGCCGTTCATCTACTCGCTTTGTTCCTTTTTTCAAATGTCATTGTGTTAGTACTTCCCAAGCTTATCCTATAGTGAAAACAAAGATCAGCTTGCCCTATAACATTCGTGCCTTTTATTCTCTTCTCACTTGAACTTCATTACCGTCCGATTAATGCCTTCCATACACCGCCACGTTGATTATACATCCGCTGATATGGCCATGTACGGGATATCACAGACGCATTTCTACATATACATGGTTACTAGCATCTCGTTTACAAAATATTCCCACACGCTACTCAAACTCACCCTAATTCTAAAACTGTGATGCACTTTCTTTCCCTTCACCGGTCTAATCTGCCCCGTTCTGCGCGACCTCTTAAGGTTTCTGCCCACTCCGCAGACTTTAATTCTTCTTAGATTACTCTAGTTTCTCCTTTGCTTCTTACGTCTGAATTTGTAAGACTTTTCAGAAAACTTCCCAGGGGGTCACCCATCTTAAAATTTCTCCCACTCCAACACGCTTAACTTTGGAACTCTGATGAAATACGATGCTTTAATGCGAATATGATCGCGTCCACCTCACCGTATGACCTTCATCACATAATCTGAAATAAATCGAAGTCTTAACAGATCCCGAAACGTTCTCGTAATCTCTATTCTGAACTTTCCCCATAGAAGGACTTCATAAACTCCCTCTTTTTTTTTTCAATAGCTCGCCGTTGTACTTTAGTCACATAGATCACGTCATATCTTTTAGTCGCTTCCCCGCTAGGCTTTGCTTATTTCATAACAATCCTTATTATACTCACATAGTAACCTGTTCGTAATCAACCTTATAGTGTAACACTTCTTAACCTTAATATCTCACAACTGTATTATCCATACATTCATATCCGTCGCAATTCTTTTTCCTCCGTGTTCTTGTCTTAATCATACTATTATTTCTTTTAACTATAAGCTCGTCGTAATTCGTCCCTGCTCATCCATTTAGTCGGTACCTTAATATAACTCTCTATCAAGGTTTGCCAGCCTTTTCTAAATCATCTCTTAGTATCATAAGCCCCTTCCAAATTCTTTTTTTACCATATCGATATCGACCTTCTAATTATTCTTACCCTCAATTCAAAGAATTAGCTTATTTCTCAGGATCGGCCGTACTTGCAACTTAATCAAATCTTATCATTACTATTAGTACAGCCTTTCAAGTCATATCACAAATCCATATCTCACTCTCCCCTTTTTTTTTGGAAAATTTTTTGGCAGAGTTTCCTCTGTATTTCTTACTATCTCAAAACCTGCACGCAGAAAATACCAACAGTGCCTCACAGGACCCACATATATATGTACATATCATATCATATCACGGCCACACAGGGCTCCCAATATCAATAATACTACAAAGATGATATACTTACCTCGTGTGTCCAACTCGAATCGCGCTCGTTACATTTTCCTGTTTACTTCCCTTTTCAGTTTTCAACTTCACATTTCGATCGCACTTCAATATTTTACCCGACATATACCTTTCATACCTTTGCTTACCTGCGTGCTTTATAACTTCCAATATCGTCAGTCACTTCCTTCTGTCGATGCCATTCTTCTGCTGAAATCAAAGATCAGGGTAAGGAATCTCATTTCCTATGACTCGGCTCTATGGCACGATCTCGACGTGAAAGAAGAGTAACCACCCTAGATGCCCCGTAGCCTCCTGTTTATAAATGTGGCGCGCTTCACACCATAAACAGGACTCTACTGGACACGACTTTGCAGACAACCCCTAGGACGAACTGCTCTGATACCAATTTGTCACACCCTAACCTGATAGGGTGTGATGGGCACCCGACCCTTACTTAGGGCCGAGCGAACCCGCTGACTCTCGTGATACTCATAACCATACTGGGCCCGCAGAACATGACATAAGTACATAATGAAAATTTTTCCGAAAACAAACATGCCTTCCATCTTATCAAATCAAATAAAACCTGTAATCATAACAAATCTGTAACGTAAAGCGTAATGATACATCGGCTTACATAGCCGCTTACAAAACTGACATCTTATACACACGACACTGTCTGCAAAGTCTCTAACATAGCTCCGATGCCATAACAAAAGCACTCGACTCGGCAACACCTCGGAAAATGGAGCTCGCCAATCCAGCTGGAACATCTTCTACTAACATCTTCTACTCATTTGGGTGTACCTGCGTGGCATGAAACGCAGCCCCCGAAGAAAGGGGGTCAGTACGAAATATGTACTGAGTATGCAAAGCATGAAATACCGAAAGACGAGGTCATAACCGAAGTAAGGAGTACGTAAAAGTGAGCATAATAACCGAACACCAAAATGCTTGCATCCGAAATACAAATCGCAC
Source organism: Lycium ferocissimum (assembly GCF_029784015.1). NCBI lineage: Eukaryota > Viridiplantae > Streptophyta > Magnoliopsida > Solanales > Solanaceae > Lycium > Lycium ferocissimum. The sequence goes on along the minus strand of NW_026726722.1, from coordinate 37,438 downwards.
ATACGAGGTACGAAGACAAATATAATAATCGAATGCCAAAATGCTTACTCCCGAAAATACAAATCATGCGTATCAATGTCATGTATCATATCCGGCCCATAATGGGACTGAGTGACATAAGTAAAAGATCATCATATACATACCGTAACACATCATAACATCATAACTTATCATATGAGGTGACATTAACTGATGTGGGATTTGCCTAAACCAATGTGGGATTCGCCTAAACCAATGTGGGATTTGACTAAACCAATGTGGGATTCGCCTAATCCAATGTGGGATTTTCCTAAGCCCTTACACTTACCCCCCCATTTTGGGACTCGCCGTGCTTGCCGAGGTTTGCCCCACCATTGGGTTTGCCCCACCACCGGGTTTGCCCCACCACCGGCCAAAACCAACCGATCATATTCCGAATACATAACATACTTCGAATTCACATCATACTTCGTAATACACATAGTGCGCACGATAACATAACCGGCCCGGACTCGGCGAAAGGTATAACAACAAAATGCACGAGCAAGGTCGTGAGAAACTATATGAAATTTAAAACATTTACAAAGACTCAATAAAATAATAAAACGAACCATCACTTATAAGCCAAGGTAGTAGTCAAATCAGATTTCTTCCGAATGTTACTCGGGAACACATCAAATAGAACTTTGGAAACCATAGCTACGTATCGGAATCATAAGTATAAGAATCATCATTTCAGACTCAACAAATAAATATATACTCATACTCGGGGGTCGGAAAGATAGTCATATTAAGATCTTTCAAAAGGTCGTTAGCATTATACAAAGGAAAGTCGCGGGACCCACGGACGAGCGTCAACCCAATCCGGCCCGCCTTTGAAAATCAAAGTCATTATACGTTATAGGATCATTTGCGAACATATCAAAGCAATCCGGTTCTGTCTACGAAAGTTACGGACATTTTTAGACATATGACCCTTTAAGAACACAATCGTTTATACAACATTTGAAACCAATCATATCAAAGACATAAGGACCATATTTCTACTATATTAAGAATGCCAATATCATAAGATGAATAGGAATCGTAACCATGCTTGGATTTTACGAATAGAATTACCCCAAAGCTCATAACATATCATAACTTACTTGTGTCTAGGACATGCCAAAAGAAAAGAAGGATAAGCTTTACATACCTCGTCCGCTTCCTAAGCTAATCCCAACTTACATCTCGGCTTCTCAAAATCTACAACACGCCATTAAATACCAACATTAACTAAAGGCATTTAGGCATTCAATTCCAAACTAGCACTTAATTCTACGTAAATTTGGGCAAGATTTCCCCAGAAATTTAACACCCCGAGAATTCAACTCGGCCAAATCTTCAACAACAATACCAACAACAATATTTAACAACATCAATAATCAATTCAAAATACATTCTAACGTCAACAACTCTTTTCTACATAATTCGACGACATTCCATTTACATTCAAATTAACCACATACAATCAAGCCGACCCCAATGCACATACATTCAAATACTAATCCGAGACCATTCAAACAAGATCCAAGAACACTTCAAACAATCCACCAAAATGTTCAAACGGCCCAACCACTATTCTACATAACCCGAAGTCTTCCAATTCCAATAGGAACAACACCAACACATTTCTTCCTTCCAAATTCATAAACTACATCGATAATCCGCATGTTAACGACATTAGCTTCATAAATACAAGAAACTATATTAAAGTCACATTATCTTCCAAATCAGCCCACACGATTTATAACTTCAACTTGGATCATTAAACCTTCATTTTACAACATAAAATCCACAACACAACATCTTAAACATACCAGATGAAATTAGTTCTTCACTTCTACATTAAACCACACATACACGGTCACACACACAACACCATATTTTCACGAACTTCATTCATTTCTACATTTCACAACATGCACAAACCATTCTTAACATATAAAAAGGAAGATTAAACCTTACCTTCTCCACTCCACCTTTCCACACGGCTAGGATGTTATTTTGCAAGAATAAGCATTTTATTTGTTCCAACGACTACTCCACGTTGTAGAGGGCCTTCCAATTAGTGGAGAAACTAGAAGAAAATATTTTTGGGATGAAGATTTTTGGTCTTCAATTCTCTCTTGCCATGGCCGAATATGGCCCCTATTCTTTTCTCCCCAAGGTTCTTGAAATTTCTAAGGGTGAGAATGATGAATAATGAATTAACTTGTCATCTTCCTATGCTTATATAAATCACACAAGTGTACCATGGCCCACACCACACATGGCCACATATGGCCATTTTCATGAAATATTAAGTTTCCAAAATTTCACTTCTAGCCCTTAATTTTCATGAAATGCTTAACTTTTCATAATTCACTTTTAACCCCAAATTTTCCTTATTCCAATTTTGCCCTTAATACTCCATACCAATAAAAGATGAATATGCAACTTATGCACTTTTAACAAAATCGGAAGAAAATATAACTTTGTCCTTAACTTATCATGATTAACTCGGATTATCCCAAGGTACAAAATACGGGATATAACAGTTACCCTGTCCGATTTATGCCTTCCATATACCGCTACGTTAACTACCGGACTACACATATCTGCTGACATAGCCATATACGGGATATCATATGCATACCTATATAAACATAATTACTACTACCATGCTTACAAAATATTCCCAAACGCTATTCAAACTTACCCTAATTCTACAGCTGTAACGCACCTTCTTTTTCTTCACCGATTTAGTCCGCCTCGACCTACGCGACCTCTTAAGGCTTCCGCCCACTTTATATATTCTAGTTTCCCTTAGACTACTCTAGCTTCCCATTTGGCTCTCCTGTGGGTGACTTTATAGGATTTTTAGTAAACTTCCCAGGGGGTCACCCATCCTGAAATTTCTCTCACCCCAGCACGCTTAACCTTGGAACTCCGACGAAATACGATACCTTAATACTAGTATGATCGCGTCTACCTCACCGCACGACCTCCATCACATAATCCGGAGTAAGTTGAAGTCTTAACAGATTTCCAAGCGCTCCCATAGCACAATTACTATTTTAGCCCTTTTTCAATCCTAAATGTTCACTTTTCGCCTATGGGTCCGACTGCTTTCCATCCTAGACTTCCAGGTCCGCAATGATAGGGAACACACCGTATTCGCCGTGACTTATAAATACTTGGCTATCGGCCTTTGAATTTCGCTACCGCTATTAAATAACACTTATACAGCAAATACGCATATATAAAAATATAAATTCCAATAAGGATTCATATACCTGTAGCTGCATCTGGTGACGCCTCCCGATCCTGTCTACTCGCCAAAGCATAGATACGGTTCGAAGGACCGCTAGAACCGGGGACTCCGTCACGACCCCTACCGCGGCCCGCTGGTGTCGGCGTACCTTGCCCCGTAGGGCGCATGGCTACAGAAGAAGATGAACCAAAGAATCGACCCAGTGGGGTCGCACCACCTGGGCTACCCCCATACGGACACTCCCTCATGATATGGCCTTGACGGCCGCAAGCAAAACAAGCACCTGTAACATAACGGCACTCCCCCGGATGGCGCCTGCCGCACTGAGGGCACTGAGGCATAGATGGCCCCGACTGACTCAAACTCCCATGCACCTGTGAACCTGAAACCCTGGAGCTCTGACCAGCTCCTGAATACCCTGTACTATCCGGTCTCCTATCCGTGAACCGTGGAGGTGTACTCTGGGCTGGCCGAGAAGAATATCTACCATGCCGCCGAGGTCGCCCGCCGGGACTCCCCCGTAACAACCACCGATCTAGCCCTCTTGGGCTGGCCCCTGTCGTAATCTCTGTCGGGCTGACGCCCTCTGTGTCTATCCTCCATACCCTGGGCATGTGCCTGTACCCGTGCAATATCCATCCCTGACTGAGCCGCCATCACCAAACAGCTGTCAACCAAGTAATGATCCAGCCCCATCACATACCGGTGCATCCGGTCAGTCATATCGCCTACCGCAGCGGGTGCATGTCCGGCCAAGGAGTCAAACTCTAAACTGTACTCTCGAACACTCCTGCCATCCTGCCTCAGACGTAGGAATCTGTCAACTCTAGCCCGTTTCATCTCCGGAGGCAAAAAGTGGCCAAGAAAGGCCCACACAAACTCGTCCCACACTGCTGGACGAGCATCCTCGCCCCTCGACAGCTCCCACGACTCATACCAATTAGCCGCTACATCATACAACCGATATGACGCCAACTCGACGTACTCGGGCCCGAAGCCTTAACGAGCCGCAACGTACGCCGCACCGTTCAATAAACTCCTGAGGATCCTCCGCGGGCTTTGACCCGAAAAACTCTGGGGGACCACAAGTTAGGAAATCACAGGCCCTCTGACTGTCATGCCTGTCCGCATGATCACCCCCTGATCCTTGCCTGTGAACCTGGGCCGCCATCAACCTGGTCGATAACTGGATCGCATCTCGCATAGCCCGATCCTCCGACCCCGAGGAGCCGAGGGCCGGTACTCGAACCTCGGGAGCCGGGCAAAAGGGAGCCGCCCCCGACCTCGCAGCCGTGGTCGCTCCAAGTCCCTCCGACATCGGCGGTGCAGCGAACCGGCCGTCGGGGCACAACCCTCGTGCACAAGCTCGCACGGGCCCTAGTAACTCTCCGGGCCTGACTAGTCTCCCCCGCTGCTGTAGACTTGCCCTTCTGGGCAGCTGTGGCCTTCCTCGGAGGCATCGCTAAAAACATAGCAAGTCGTTAGGGAGGAGTCATCCTGATAAGACAGCTCTATCGCACGATCTAAGATCAGAAAGAAAGATAACGTCCTAAATGTCCTGTAGCCTCCTGTTTATAGATGTGGTGCACAACACACCGATAAACAAGACTCTACTAGACACGGTCTGTAGACATTCCGAGGACGAACCGCTCTGATACCACTTTTGTCACGACCCAACCCCGTAGGCCGCGACTAGCGCCCGAGCTGGGCACTCATACACATCTGTCCACTATAATCATACCATAGCAAACATAACAGGATCTTAAAAATACAGAAAAGCACGGCGTCGCGTATACATATATACATATCGTACATACACACGGGAACATTCAAACCACAAACACAACTGTACAAAGGACTACCCACAACCCACACATATGTCTACAGACCTCTAAGAGTAACATGGAACCATATGATGGGACAGGGCCCCACCGTACCCCTGAATAAACATACACATATACAACAAAAGAGTCTGTACCAAATTATGGGCTCCAGAACGAGGGAGCACTCCAAGGCAGCTGAACAGGAATCCTAATCTGGCGGATCACCAAATCATGTATCTGTACCTGTGGGCATGAAACGCAGCCCCCAAAGAAAGGGGATCATTACGGAATATGTACTGAGCATGTAAAGCATGGAATACAGTAACCAGAATCGTACTGAAGTGAGGAGCATGGAACATGAGTACAGTAACCAGAAACTACAAGGCTTACCTTTGAAACACAAATCATGCATGTCTGTGTCATAAACATGAGTAAATAATCATCATATTCATATGCATATACATAACATGTCTCGGCCCTCTAATGAGGGACTCGGTGAGTAAAGTCATCATATACATGTACATATAGCGTGTCCCGGCCCTCTAGTGAGGGACTCGGTGAATGGAATCATCATATGCCATCCTGGCCACCATCCCCATATCATCACATCATCATAACATCATATATATATATATATATATATATATATATATATAACATGTCCCGGCCCTCTAGTGAGGGACTCGGTGAACAATGCGAGAGGAGTGTGCCCGAATGCGTGTCCTGGCCCGGACTCGGTGAAAGACATGTCGAGGCTTGCACGAGCGTAGTAGTGAGAAACCATATGCACACACATCATCATTACAGACTCAATGGATAAGTAAGTAGTCGGCGCTCGAAAGTTAAAACGGAAATCATATTAAGTTCTTTCAAAACCAAGTCATTAGGACTATGCAAAGGAAAGTCTCGGGGACCACGGATGTACATCAACCAATCCGGGCCTACCCATGAAAGTTAAAGTCATTATACGTTATAGGATCATTTACGAGAAAATCAAAGCAATCCGGTTCTGTCTATGAAAGTTACGGACATTTTTAAGCATAAGCCCCTTTAGGAACAAACCGTTTATACAACATTTCAAATCCAATCATATCAAGGACATAAAGACCATATTACTACCACATTAAGGATACCAATATTAAGAGATGAATACGAATCGTAAACATGCTTGGATCGTAAGAATAGAGTTACCCCGAGGATCGTGTCATAGCTTACTTACACTAGGACATGCCAAATGAAAGGAAGGGTAAGCTTTACATACCTCGCCCGCTTCCTAAGCTAGTCCAAACTTAAGTCTCGGGCTGCCCACAATCTATAACAACATCATTATATACCAAACATTAGCTATAGATACTTAAAACTCCAATCTCAACTAGCACTTAATTCTACCGAAATTTGGGCAGCATTTCCCTTATAAATACAACAACCCCGAGAATTCAACTCGGCCAAATCTTCAACAACAATACCAACAATCATAATAACAACATCAATAATCAATTCAAAATGCATTCTAACATTTGTAACTCTTTCTACATACTTCAACATTTCATTATATTCAATCCAACTACTCACATTCAAATCAACATCAATGCTCATACGTTCAATTACTAATCCGAACCCATTCAAACAAGTTTCAAGAACACTTCAAACAACCCGCACAATATTTCAAACAACCTAAACAAAATACTATTTCACCCGAAACCAACCCAAACCCAAGAGCAACAACAACAACACCTTTCCTTCTTCTAAATTCATGAATTACACCAACAATCCACACGTTAACAATATTATTTTCGTAAGTACAAAAACTACATAAGGATCTCCTTGGCCACTAAAACAGCCCACGACACTTTCAACTTCAATTTGAACCATTAAACTTCCGTTATCAACATAGAATCCACACGACAACAACAATCAAAACGCTAAATAAAATTAGTTCATTCCCTAACATACAAAACAACCCATTTTCGGCCAACACCTCAACACACAAGTTCCATGATTTTCATCCATTTCCCCACACTACAACAACACCCAAACATACTAAATACAATTAATTCACCATTCCTACACAACATCATATATATGCACGGCCAACCATCAATATACACGGTTCAACATCAACATCCATATTTTCATGAATTTCATTCATTTTTACATACTACAACATACACAAACCATCCATAACATATAAAAGAGAAGATTGAACCTTACCTTCTTCACTCAATTCCTTCACTCGGCTACGGCTTGTTCTTGCAAGAATGAGTGTTTGGTTTGTTCCAACAACTACTCCACTTTAATAAGAACCTTCCACTTGGTTGAATTTCTAGAAGAAATAAATTTTTTTTGATCAACTTTTCTTCTTGCTCTTTCTCTTAAGTTGAAGGCCGAATGGCCCTTCTATTTTTTTCTCCAAGTTTCTTGAAATTTCTAAGTGTTGAAGATGAGAAATATGACCACTTAATCATCCTTTTATCTACATATGTTAGCCATCCATGTGGCCATGGCCCACACTTCATATGGCCGGCCACATGGCCCCTTTAATTTCATGAATTGGCCACTTTTTATAATTCACTTTTGGTCCCAAATTTTTTCATAATATTCCATACCATTATAATCATAGCAACTTATACCTTAAAGCAAATAAAAGTAACTACCTCGTATCCCGGAATAGTCTTATCCTTAACTTTTCGTGGTTAACTCGGATTATCCCAACGTACGAAATACGGGATATAACAGATGCGTGGTAGGACTGTGATTGGTTTCGAAAATTTGGAGTCAGTTCGAGTAGCTATTGCTAGTATTCGTGGGTCAGGCATTCATTCCGGGACAGTAATGTTTGACTAGAACTTGATGGATTGTGTTCATATCTGCAGGATGACTTATGGGTTTCCAGTAAATCACCTTCACGAATTCGATGAGTTTCAATTCATATTTGAGGTATGGCTGGTTTACCCAGGTTATTCCGGGTTTGCGAGTGGACTTGGCGATATTTTACCGAGAGCAGCTACTCGGACAGACATATGGGTTTCGTCGATACTTGGTAATGATTTGAGGAGGTACTATGGTTGTGAGAAGTCTTTAGAGTGATCAGACGGTGTCCTACAGACTTGGCTCAGCAAGGTATTCAGTGGTATGCCTCCAGTATTGTGATTCAAAGATTTAAGAAGACTTGGAACTAACAAAGTCGGCTATGAGTAAGATCAGTTGATGGAATTTCTTAGAGTTGTTCCAACAAAGCAAGAATTCTTTTCAAGCAAGAGTAAGTCCTGGTTTCGGGCTTGTGTTTTCTAAGGAACTGCAGTGCGAAGAGTGGCTTTAGAAGTGTGAAATAAAGGTTAGCAGAATCAGAATACTTTACCAGTTCAGAGTGGGCTATCATTGTGTCTAAATATGAAGGTTTGTGTTGTTTTGGGGAATGTTTGTGGGACCTATCGATCGCGTTCAAAGGTGTGTTTATATCGAATCAGAGGATTCCAAAGAAAAGCAGCTCTTATTTTCGAGGATCAATTTTGAGAGAAATTCGAGTATGGAAATATGAAAATTGGGTCTTTCAGCTAAGTTAGAGGAAGTTTTGACTGATAAGGTGAGTAGGCAGTGATTTTGACGAACTTCGTGCCGTGGAGGCTTCCGTGTTGTTATGATAATGATTCCTCAGTTACGGTCAACTTTCATACTCGCTTTTTTTGTTCGAGGACGAACGGTTGTTTAATTGGTATCTGATGTAATGACCCGTTCGGTCGTTATAGTATTTTTTGACCCATTTACCCCGTTGACCCTTTTTCAAGCCTTATTAGCGCGATTTCAACCCGCGAGGACAGGTGGCACGATTCCCGTGGTCATCGGGCGAGTTTTAGTGTGACTTTTGGAAATTTGAACCTTTAAGTGAAAAACGTTTGACCAATAGTTGACCTTTGAGTGAACGGACCTTTTTCATAAATTCGTCGATTCCGGCAGGTCTGGATTGTCAGGACCCAATCAGAGGGCCATGACGGGCACCCGGAGCTAACACACTGAGCACCTCTAATCATACATCTCATAATCGTTTCTGGGTGGACCATAAAGATAGCTCATGGATGTCATAATCTGTAATGACATATATCACAACATAACGGCACATCTCTATACAATCTTCAACATTTATGTCCATCATCACCAGCCGACAAGGCTACTACAACGATATGACCCGGTAGGGTTATGAAACGTCTAACTGTACACACATGTGTACGAGCCTCTACATAGAATACAAGCGACCATAAGGACCAATACCAAACAGACTACAGCTCCAAAGTAAGTGGAGTGCTCCTGAGAATCCGCTGATAAAGCACCTATGGATCTGATTCGTCTCCCTGCCTACCTGCGGGCATGAGCTCAGTGTCCACAAACAAAAGGACATCAGTAAGAATAATGTAGTGAGTATGTAAGGCATAAATAACAACATAACAAGAAATATGGAAAATAACATGAGATAAGGATAACCTGTACATCTGATTGCCTCATAAGGCGGATACCATGCATGCTAACTTTAACTTTTTAAATCAGCATTATATATATATATATATATAAAATTCTCGACCATATAGGTACGGTGTTATGTTTCCCGACTATATAGGCACGGTGTTATCATAATTAGCCAAAGATCCAGGGTAATCATCTCATGCCGTCCACTAGTGGTGTCTGCCCGGCCATATAGGCACGGTGTTATCTTGCCCGGCCATTAAGGCGCGGTGTGAAAGAAAATACTTACATATATATAAATCATGCATGAGAGACCAATTAAAATCCACAACTCTATCGGAGTGTCGTAAGGTCGGTAGCCTCCGATTATATTATAGAACAATCATCATCGCTATATCTCACCTTGAAGGGACACCTTGAAGGGACAACTATCATAAGGTGAGATCAACAACAATGAATAAAATTAAGGAAATCGTCAAATAAGCTCAATAATTTCATAATAGCATCAAATCCATAAGCTTTAGAATCTCCAAAAATGGAATCACCATCATCATCATTTTCATTATGGAAAACATCTATCTTAGTATCATAAGAACTTTGAGAATCATAGACTTCTAGCTTTTTGGGAATAAGGATATTATAGAAGTCATGTATGGGTTCATAAGAAGAGAATCTTGCCTTTAGAAAGAAAGGGTATGCCTTAACATACCTTTTTGGTCTCCTTAACTACTTAACGCTTATCCTTCCAAACTTGCAACTCTACATTCAAGATAATTCATACCAAGGTCAAGCCATTGAAACTCTCACAAGATCAAACTAGACTAATAAATGAGCCAACAAAAATTGGACAACATTTTTCCTATATTATCTACTTCCTCCAAATTCCAAAACATATACAACAACCCACAATAACAACAACAAACTTACAAAAGTCCTTAAATACTCCTTTTACTACCCTTACAAGAAGTATACATCAAACAACCCAAAGTATATCAATATACAATAACAATATACATTTCCTTTCTTCCCAATCAAGGAGAATAATCTCATCAAAACACCAACAACATTAGATATCATCCATATACACGGAAATTAGCTCAACAACATAGCCACAACATGCTCAAAACAGTCCATAAACTCAACGACTACAACACAACACTTTATGACCTTTCTTCCATAACTATCTTCACTTTTAAGACTTGCTAAACCTTCAAATCAACTCAACATAAGAGATAGGATGAAGAACATACCTGATACTTGAAGAAATTTAGCCACACCAACTTTCTTCAATACCAAACTCACCACAACATGAAGTAGAAACAAGAACAATCACTTTTCATGAACTAGTTTGGTGTAATCTTGTTGAATTCTTAATTTAAGGGGTTATAAGTGTTTAAGAGAAGTGTATGGATGTGTCTAGAACTCAAAAGAAGTGTAAATGATGAAAAAATAGGAATAATAGGGTATTTATACCCTTTAAAAGTTGGTTCCAGCGACTTTCCAAGTAGGGCCCTCGGGGAGCGATTTGGCAGCTTGGAGGCTTATCTTGAAATGCCCATAACTCCCTACTCCGATGTCATTTTGACCAACAGTTTGTTGCGTTGGAAACTAGACTTCCTGAACTTCAATTTAGGCTTTTGTTTCACTTCAAAACTCCTGATATACTAGGACGGCTATCCACTGTGGTGGATGCGTGATAGCGAGAGGGTTACTGTCATGGCGGACCCGCGGTAGCGAAGAGAGTACCGCTACAGTGGTTGAAGGGACAAGATTCTTATTTAATGTTAAGTTGAAATCCTTTCATTCACCATTCAAAATATTATTTCTCCTAAGGAACTTTGTGGCGAATTGAAGAGGCTTGGGGCAGAATTCTCATGAGGGTAAGTTCCCTAAGCTTGCTTGGGCCAGAATTCTCTTGAGGGTAAGTTCCATAAGCTTGAAATCTTTCTTTTACATTCCTTAAGCTTGAATCCATGCTAGAAATCCATTAGAATCTAAGACGAAAGATGGTTTTTATGATTATTTCTTGAAATGAGTTCTAAACTTTCTAAATGGGAATTGATGATGAAATTCACTAGTATAACCATATAATTTGATAAATTCATCGTTGGTAGGCCTAGATCTTCCATTATCAGTGACTAATTTAAGGATTGAAAGTTAAGGTTCATACCCAAAATTGGGGGTTTCACTTTAATTCCGAATTTGGCCTAATCTGGAGTTAATCTAGCAATTGAATAGTGGGTTTTAATCATATAGAGCATGAATTGCCTATTCCAACTTTGAATTTTCCATTTTACCCTTGCGGGTCTGTTTCCCCATTTTTCATAGTTAGAATTGGACCTAAAATAGAAGTATAGCAATATGGGTATTTTTCTTCTTGATTTCTAATGTAGAATTTGAATACGGTTAGACGTTGAGTATTTGGAGATGCAAAGAAAGGGAAAGGCTAAGGTTTGATGGTTCATGGCTCATGTGTGGCATTCTAGGTAGGTTACGGCTTACCTTATGGTTAGACTTCGATTAGCAAAGCATATGTAGAGTAGTGATTGTCGGAGAAAGCATGTTACATCTCCGGGTATGAAGTTGGGATGGATTAATTAGGTTGGTATTGTTGTTGATTATGGTTTGTTGCCTTGTTGTGTTCTATTGAGTTGTTTCCTTGTTGTGATTTATTGGCTTGAAACCACGTGAGTGATTCCAGACTTGTTGCTTAGTGATTTACTTTATGATTGGAGATCATATTTTATCATGTGTTGATGTTATGGGGAAGGAAGACAAAGCTATGATATTGAGACTGTTATCGTGATATGTGTCCATGTGTGGCATAATTTATTTGATGTGTTGTTATCATTCATTGATATTATGCAGTGTACTCATTCTCATCTGTCATGATACTCTTATATGAATACTTAGCGACTTATTCATGGTTGTGAACCTGTATCTCTCAGTTATTGGTTATTGACATTGCGAAGAGGAAGGAATTGATATTGATCTTGATATTGGGATATGTGTCCATGTGTGGCACGATTTTCATTGATATACTTTTGTTGGCATTGATATCATGCATGCATTCATACTCATATATTTGGATCAGGTTGCGCGCCGCAACACAAATATATATACACTTACTTGGATAGGGTTGCACGCACCACAACATTGACTGGGATCGGGTTGTACGTTCTGCAACACTGACATGGACTTCGTAAGTGCCCCATAGGTCATGACTTTCAAGGCGTAGATATCATCCGCCTGGAGCATCTAACTTTCAAGGTGTACCCCATTACATTGCATTGCATTCATATTTCATTTACTCATACATCTGATTTCTGGTAGTGGTTAATTATCGTATTGAACGGTGCTCGTGAACATTGAATTCGTGGTTGGTTACTGATTTGAGATCGTCGGATGCTTGATTAATATATATTTCCGAATAGATGGATTCGAGGAGTATAGACTTCTCCTAGGTTGATACTTGAGGTTATGGAGTTACATTATTGGTTGTACTAGTGTTTATGGTTATTCTGAGGAATCGTGAGGAAATTGGCAAGACTTATGTTTACGTGCTTCACCATAGGCTATGATTCGGTTATTGATCCTTATATACTTGAGTTGTTATTCTTGGACTGTGTGGTGTGTATACCTGATTGCGAGCATGTCTATTCTTCAGTCTCTTTTTTTATATATGTTAACTAACTATTGTCGGCCTATGATGCCTACTCATTACGTGTTGTTTGTATTGATGCTACCTTACTACACTCCTTTTCGGGGTGTAGAGTTTGAGACAGGTTCCATACTTCCCAAGACTGATTTTTAAGGCCTGGCTTACGAGTATCTGAGGTGAGCATCTGACGAGTCGCTGCCCAGAGATTCCTTTATCCCTGTCTTTATTTTCTTCCATTCAGACAGATGTGTTTAGCATTTAAGACTTGTATTTTCTAGGCATTACTTAGTTGCTCTTGTACGAGTCAGACCAGTTCCTTGGGGATTGTACTTATATTCTGCACTTATGATTATTTATGATTCAGCTTCTACTTATTCTGCTCTTTTACTTTATTGTGGTTGAAGTGATGATTTGAGAAAGGGTTCACCTGCTGAGGTGGAAAATGGTAGGTGCCCGCGTGACTTAGTCAAATAGGGTCGTGACAAAAAGTGATGGAGGTTATGATTATGAGGGCGATAGAGACTATGGGGATTATAATGGTCAATATAGTGTTGATAGTGCTCATGGACATTGTGATAAAGATAGTCCATATGATCATGAACAAAATGATGGAGAAGAGTACTACTCCGGGAGAGAATATGAGACAAATGGTTCTCAAGGGACTTATGCAAAAGATGAAAGCTATGAAGTGTCGCATACTACGCCCTATGGATATGAAGGCAACTTAAGGTACATTCCTTCCTCACACGTGCGTTATGAATCAATTAATGAAGATCATCTTGAAACAGGAAGTTGTGATGAACTTTAAGCTTGTGCTTCCATGCCTTGTGATAAATATAGACATGAAGATAGTGAGTTTGAACATGATATTTGTAAGGAATCTTCTAGTAAATATTTGTGTACATCGCATCGTAATACTTCCTATCCAAAGAAGAGTGGTATAAGTGTGTGGGTGGGACCAAGTAGGAGTCTGTTACACTTTGGAAATTTTGTGTCGTTTGCATTATGAGTAAACTAATGCAATCCTAAAGTGGACATGAAGACCTTATAAGTTTAAGAAGGGTATTTTATAATTTTAATTGTGTACCTTAAGGTTTCAGAGTTAAATGAAACGGTAGAAATAAGTTCATTAAGGGATTGGGAACTTCAGTGATATTTTGGGAAGATTTCACGTTATTTGAGTTATACATTGCTTATAATTACCTTGAGGGGGATCTATAGGGACCCTTATATGGTTAAGGAAGTTTTATACAAGTGCCAAGAAGGTTCCATAATGATTGGAGGTCAAACGAATCGAAAAGAACACGTTTTCGTGAAAACTGGAGTTTGTGGACCAATATGCGGCCGCAAACTGAGTTTGACGTGCAGCATATTGGCCACAAACTCATCAAAATGGTCGGCCTCACTTCCAAACCTCCTCCCCATGGAGAGGAGGGGAGATGCGGCCGCATATCCAATATGCTGAGCCGCATGCGAATTTGACACCTTTTTAAATCCCAAAAGATCCCATTTTCATATCTACCTCCCACTCTTATTTTCCCCATATTATAAGAGGGTTCTTGAGAGTTATTGAAGGTTCCAAAATATTCCAAAACCTTCCATACCATCAAGAGCGAAGATCAAATATCTAAACCTCAAGATAATCCATGGAAGGTGATTGTTCTTGTTTCTCTCCAAGGAGGTGATGAACTTGGTCTTGGGAGGAGTTGAGTAATGTGAATTTCTTCCATTATAAGGTATGTTATTCATTCTATTTGTATGATTAAGTTGATTTAAAGGTTTAGCAAGTTTTGGAGAGGAAAGAATCATAGAAGAGAAGTCATAAAGTGTTAAAGTGAAGTTGATGACTATGAGGTGAACTTGAAAGGGGATTATGGATAAATTTGTGATTAAATTGAATATAACTTATTAATTATGGTATTGTGGATGTTATTATTGTTGTTTGGGAGTTGTTTTGTAATGTAGTGGAAGTTGATAAATAGAGGAAGTGCTGCCCAAATTCTGCTAGCTCGTTAATTACACTAGTTTGAACTTAAGAATGTTTTCAAGACTTAACCTTAGTATGAATCCTCTTGAATGTAGATTTGCGGGCTTGGGAGGAGAACGTTAAGTAATAAAGGAGACGTAAAGGTATGTTAAGGCTAACCTTTTTTTTTCTAAAGGCATGATTTCCTTATTGTGAATCCATCTATGATATCCATAATGTCCTATTTCCTAGAAATTCTTGAAGCTCATGATTCTCAAAGTTCTCATGATATTGTTGCTATTGTTCATCGTCATTGATCTCATCTTATGATAGTTGACCCTCTAAGGAAAGATATAGTGATAGTGATTATTCCATAATGGTAATCGGAGGCTCACCGACCTTATGTCACTCAGATAGAGTTGTAATGTTTCCTTTGGATTCTCATGTATGCCATATATGTATATATAGCTTTCTAACACCGAGCCTTGTTATGGCCGGGTACGGATAACGCCGAGCCTATATGGCCAGGTACGGATAACACCGAGCCTTGTTATGGCCGGGAACGGATAACACCGAGCCTTGTTATGGCCGGGTACGGGTGACACCGAGCCTATATGGCTGGGTACGGTAGCATTATATGTATATGTGTGAAATGTTTCCTTTAGAGAAAGGTTGAGTGTGGCGATTTGATATTTTTTCCAATTCGTATTTGCACTTGCCTCATTTAAAAAGGAAAGTGTCCCAGGGAAGTACGGTTTTCAATCGTATCGGAAAAAAGGAAAAATATACCCCTGCGTAATGGTACTCTAAATGGACTTTATTTTAGAGTTGCCACCTAATTTTTAAGAAATTAGGAAAATCAATTCGAAAAGGGTTCGTTCAAAATATTTAAATTTTAAAAGAATCCTAATCTAACCAAAGTTCAGGTAAGGGTTCTGGTGATCCCTCGGGGAAGGTGTTAGACACCCCGGTATTAAAGATCGGTAAAATACCGTTGACTACGGGTTCTAAAAATATGCCTTTATAGATATAAATTGCTTGTGATAAAAATAGTCTTTTGTTTCATATTTCCGCAAATAGAAATTAGCCATTTATGCAAAATATACCACGTTTCAAGAATCAAAAGTGGTAAAATTTTGCCCAAAATTGGGCATTTAAGGTGTTGGACTAGAACACTTAAGCTAATACCCGAAGGCTCTTAGCCTAAATAGGACTCTACGTAAGTCCACCCAAAAAATAGTCTTAGAAATATTTTAGAGTATAGGAAATAGTTTTTAAGAAAATAAGTTAGGTATACTATTATAGTCCATATAATATTCTACATATATATATAGTCCATTTTTTATTCTATCTCTTGCTAAGTTTTAGTCAAATTTTATTTTTTAGCCTAAGTCTAAACAATCATAATTAGTCTCACAAGTTTTGTCCAAATCAGTCCATAGGTTTTCGTAAATGTTCAAATCAGTCCCACATTTCACAAAGTTGGTAATTTTGGTCCCTTTAAATCAAATCAGTCCCAATTTGTATTGATGCCCCAAAATTAGTCTTATCTTTCATGGCAAATTCATTTCGGCGACTTTAAAACATGGCAATCTCATAAGGGTTCCAATTGGCACAATAATTATGCAAATAACAATTTAAAGTACATAATTTAAATAAGGTAGAGAATTTGGGCCGACCAAGCCCAAAAAGAAAAATATTTATGCAATCAGTCTCGTCTTAATTCCAATGTATGCTTCATTTCGCTCCAAGTTGGGTTGACTCGATCTAGATACGTTAGTGGACCCCGTTGGGTCCCACCAACGGGTTTTGGATGGACAAAAAGGTAAAGGACATACATGACATTAGTATATGCTCACAAATTAAATTAAGTACAAGATTATAAACTATAATGATAATTATTACAATTCCCAAAAAAATGAATTACATCAGATTTGAGCCAAGCCCGTGTAATAACAACTCAAAACTGTCCCTAACATCGCAAAAACAAGGCCTAACACAATGATAGCAACTCAGATACACAAATTACAAATGACGGGCCCAAGCAGTGGGTCCAAACTCACTCTCTTCTAAATTCTCTTTAAGTGTCAAAGCTGTGGTATGCGCAATATACCACTGATATACTACTTAATTTTCTTCTTAAACTACTAAGTGTCAAGACTCTATTATACAGGATATACTATCAATTTTTCACTAATATATGAAGAGCAAAACCCTTTAAAGGGCATACCCTCCATATACACTTGATATACACTACACATTCAGTTAACTTTGACTTTAAACACCGCATTCAAGTCATGTACAGGCCACAAATTCCCCAGAAATCCACACAATTTCAAACTCAAGTTTTGGCTACTGACCAAAGCTTGAACAATCAAACACACCAAAGCTTGAACAATCAAACACAGATGCAAGGCCAATTATCACAAAAGCAAAAAATGCCACAAAGTAGTTAATCAGACACAGGTGAAGAATACACATAGCTTTAGGCAATGGAAAGATAGCAAAGACAAGACACAACAAGTGTTTGAGACTCAGAAGATAACAATGGCACAACTAGGAAGAACAAGATAGGTTTAACATGAATGTAGGATCAAACAGAGTTCAATTATGGCATAGTGAATAGCCAAGACAGGATCAACAAGTTCCTAAGAGGGTGAAGCAAACATAGTTCAAGCTGCAAACATAGCAAATCACAAATGACAGGAGACTTATATGAGAGCAATTACAGATTCAGATAGTCCTAACTCTGGGGGCAAACGGGTTCAGCGAAACTATACTAAAACTGTCATGGTCACAAGCAAGCAGGCAGAGGTGGGAAATTGTCACACCCTAACAATGGTAGGGCATGACGGGCACCCGACTCTCATCAGAGTCGAGCGAACCCTCAGACATTCGCTCTATCAAAACCTATCATTTCAAAAACTTTTAAGAACATAAAACTTTTCCAAATAGAAATCATTGTCTTTATAACGATTATGAAAACTTTCAATCAAATAAGTACTTTAAACCAATTGAAATCATCTAAAATACATACTCTTTCAAAATCCACAAATGACTCAACTGACATCACTTTGTCGACATCTCGACAAACATACCACAGACACCGCTTCTGTCTAGGTCTCTAAGAAGTGAACCGAACATTATGAGTCGAGTCGACAGGGCCCCGACATACCCATAATCATGCATATCTATACATGACTCAAAGACGGCTCCGTAACGAGGGGAACTTTCCAATCCCGTACCGACGTCCAAGCATTCTAGCTATACACTTAACTTGCTAAACAATGGGTCAAAGGCATGAAACGCAGTTGTCCCCGTGCAAAAGACGTCAGTACGGACAATGTACTGAGTATGTAAGGTGGTAACAAATCATAATCATAATTTGATTTAGGAGAGAAGAAATCACAATCTAACTCTGTACTGACTAAATTTCGAAGAAACATAAATGTGCACACGAAGTCTCAAAACAATCTTTAAGTAAATAATGCAATCCAACACACATGCCGCTTCTGACATGTTAACAGAATGGTCCCTTCGGACAGCGGCTTCCGGCTAGTATCACAATAGTCCCTTCGGACGGCCGCTTTCGGCATAATAATGATGGCCCTTTCGGGCAGCCGCTTCCGGCTTAATAATGATGGCCCCTTCGGGCAAATTTTCCCGCTTAATATCACCATCATATCAACACAAACTCAATCCACAACTATCAATTTCAATTCATATCATAAGTCACTAATCAATTCATCACAATCCAGTTATTAGCCTTAGCCTTTATAGTTATCAAATTTGTATCTCACTAGACTTAGGAGGACATACTCTAGGTTTGAGGATAGAATTGTTATGAAATTCTTACTACTTGTATTCCACTCAATTTCATCTTATTGCCCTACCCAAAGAAAAAATGATCATATCAATACAAAGGGATGATACTACGGAATGTAAACATAAATCGTAAATGAAATGAAGTAGTAAAATCTCGCACCCCTTCGAGTGGTTTTGAAAATCAAACTTTATGTTTCCTTTAGTATAAAACTAATTTCCCTCAAATCATTAATAAAACCATATACACAACTCAACTTGGCACCTTATGGGTGTTCCCTTTGGAACATAATAGGAGTACAATATCAATAAGCCATCACAAGAAACATATAGACCTTACTCGTCTAAGAATGGAATCATATGGAGTACGTATAGAATGAATAACAACAAGAATCATGCCAAAAGAAGAAAGGTTTGCCTTACATACCTTGTCGCTTACGTGATTAGATTAACTTATGCTTCCAAACACTGGCCAATATACAATCAAGGTAAAGGAAATCGTAGACAACTTGAAGTTCATATACTTCTCTAAGCTCGTAATTAACTTCCGTAAATTTGGGTAGCATTTTCCCTGAAATCTTCGTTTCCCTCTAATTCCAATTCAATTTAACAACGCAATCAGCAACTAACAACAACAACAACCATCTCATATAAGCCTCTTTAAACTCAAAGCATCAACTCCCAAAGATATACACCAAAACAAAATGACCCGATATACGCTTTGTATACGATATCTACATTTACTTTATTCTCCAAAATTCAAGAACACTAACTTATCAACAACATCAAAAACAATATCAACAATCATTTTATATCAATATCCAACTAATTCTATCCATTTAATCATACCAAAACAGACTCAACTTACTTGATATCCAAAAATGATAACCGAACTTTTAACGTCATTTTCTCTATTGTAACCCGTCAAATCTATCAATGATCATGATAAGAACATCATTAACATTTTTAAAATACCTTATATGAGCAGCCACCACGAAACCAACATCCCCCAAGTTCAACTTTTTAGCTTAAAAAGACGGCAACAACTTGTACTACACTTTACTCTTCACGAGCCTCGAATTGAGCCTCGAACTTGATCAAAACTTGGTTTCTCTCTCTAAGGGCTCTCTTCCATCTCTCTAAAATATTCTGGATCTTTTGGTATGAAAATGAGGCAGATAAGGGTGAAAATATTCCTTAAATAGAAAGGGAAGTGGGCCTGACCCGACTTGGAGTTGGGTTGGGCCGAGCCCACTGCCCAGCTTGACCTTTCTGCCTTAAAACGTCCATAACTTTTTATCCCTATGTCTCATAAAGGCCCACGACATATGGTTGGAAAGCTAATTCAATTATCTACAACTTTAATCTTTGGAGTTTTCCCAAATTCCCAAATAATGATGGGTTATGGCCTCCCGAAGTCAGATCACCCGAAAACGTAACTTAAAAACATCTTTTTGGAGGGCTTCCACTTGGATTTGGCTCAAGGATACTTCTTGAGTTGTGTTTAACTTTACATGTATTATCCATATAACTTGTCATATGTCCTTTATAAAATCTCGACATGTGGACCCCACCTCAGCTTACGATTACGAGGGCTATATATCTTTTAACGTATCATTCCAATCATATTGTACGAATTCCAAATATCATACTCATGCTATCCTCATGCTAATACAGTAGAATTTCATCCTTTATACTTGTAATATTTACTCCTCCTTGAGCTCACATTAAGCTATCTGCAGCCTTAGTAACACGAAATTTTCTAGGGTGTAACAGAAATCATGTACATGGGCCACAGAAATTCACAAACCAGCTACAAAGGCAGGTACAAGTAGGCAGGTAATACATTTATTCTTGTAAAAAAAGCAGTTTTGATTTTAATTTTAGCATGGCATTGAGTATCAAAGTTCAGAAACAAACATAGCATAATCAGGGATGGCATGGCACACTTTAGATGACTAAACAAGTAGTATTGATAGTGGAAAGGCAAGGAAGTGAGGAAGTACAAGATTGAGGTAAATGAGACAAAAAATAGGCCAGGGATCACACTCATAGTCTTTATTTCTGAACTTTCTAAGGGGGAATTCAAAGAATCAAAGGAGACTAAGTGATGAATTAGCCAATCATGAGTTCATTTTAGTTGGCAAGAAACTGGAACAATGCCAGGAACCATTCTTAAACTAGTATGTACGTATCCAAGGGTCATAGTAGCTAGTAATAGGTCCAAAGTTATTTTCAGGCTAGTTTTAGTTTGAACAAGTCAAGGTATAAAGCAATGCAAGCCATAAGTTCATCAATACCCCCATGGTTTCAAGTCAAGATCTAGCATGAACACAGAATGATCTCAGCTTAGTCACAAAAATCATCTCAACACATAGTGAGTCCTATGGAGGCATTACCAAAGTCTTAAAAGATAATCTAACTGATCTTTTTTCCAAAAAAAAGAAACACACACACACACATATAGACCAAAACATATATAGAAATCCAAATAGGGTCCAACAGGCCACAACAAAGGCAAAGGGAGCATGATACTATCTTCAATCTTTTGATAGTATATCAGTCATGGTTCAATTTCGGACAAGCACATAAGGAACAAAAATAGACATGAGGCAATCTCAAGATTTTACAAATGAACAATAAAAGAGTATGTCATAAAGCAAGTATCTCATCGGTTTTCTTAAAATAGCTTTAATCCTAGTTCAATACCCTTATTCTTAGTCTTTAGGTAACAATATTAGGCAAGAAAAAGGCAAAGTGCAAGCAACACAGATATAACATGTAAGCCACCTAGGTTTAGTTTGACGCCTTTTATACTCCTACTTATTCAACAACAAGAATATGTAAAGTCTTGCCCATTTAGCACTTCAAAATTCAAACTAAACATAAAAGCTTCCTAGGTAACTGCCAACAAGAGAGGAGGAGACTTATAATCACAAAAAATAGATCCATACACAATAGTTAAGAAAAACAGCCTCCTTCTTTCCTTTTATAGCAGATTCTAGGTAAACATTAGCAATACACACAGATTCAGAGGTGAGTTTTAAGACTTCAAAGATTCCACTAACAAGGAAATTTCAGAACCTTAATCTAAACCATTAAAGGTGATTCAAAACCAACAAATGATGGAAAAGGACCACTTTTGACTTCTAAAGCTTAGACTTTAACAGACTTCTAAAGGAAAAAAATTTAAGCTTTTTATAGCAGAGTCAATCTGAGACCATGTCTACGACAAAAAACCACATCAAACAACTAAACTAGTAGACAAAATTGATCCCTTATTGTCAGACAGGACCATATTCACAACATAAGGAACAAAAAAAAATCACAAGAAAGGATTAAACACTCAAATCTCTAATGAAACAGTACCATATAACAAAAAACTGGAACTTGAAATAACTTGATAGAATGATACTGAACTCCAAACACCAAACTCTATATCCCATTTTTAGCTCTAAATCCCAGAAGGTGAAACAACAAAACAAACATTAAACATGATTCAAAGGCAGACTCAATCACATTATATCAATTTAAACAATATCAACAACTTACTATCAACTAAACTAGGCAGAAATATATCCAAATTAGTGAAATAGAGATTCAAACACATATTTAAACAACAATGTGATCATTTAAATTCATATAAAGACTGAAACTGAAATAAATAGTAGCATAGAGATATTATCTCTTGCAAAGGTAACCTAAAGATCAAATGGGGAGATTGAATCAAGCCTTCAACAACAAACACTCCAAAACCTTTTGCAAGCCTCTTCTTTTGATTTTTCAGGTATAATGTATTGTTTTTTAGAGTAATATTCTCTATACTAGGGTAGTGTATCTCTATTTCAGTCATGTAGGTATATAGGTAGTGAATTTTGGGTAAATTATCAAGAGATTCAAACCCTCACAGTCGAGTACTAGTAGCAGCCCCTTTTTTTTCCAAAAAAAGATCCCTCTTTAATGTCGCACACAATATCTATTTATAGTATGAAAGAATCTACCCTGGGGACAAAATGGAAGATTCTAGGTCCTTCCTAAATGAATTTCCCCCTCAATTCACAAATCAGAATTCAAAAACGAGTAAAACAAAAAGGGATTCTATCCATATCGGACTAATTGTACAAATAATCTCTAAAATCTCACGAAATAGTACACCAAAGGACAAAATGATTCCAAATCGGTAGATATTAGGATAACAGAAATTACGAATGCATGCCTAGTCACACACAAAGACAAAAATCATAACAAAAAATGATCCAAAATGACTGTTGGAAAATAATCAAAACCTTACACGTCAAAATAACAGTACGAGGAGGGTGTTTATCCATGAGCAGATCGCTACACACCATTTCCCTATTGTGGTGTAGTGGCACAAGGTGGCTAAAGCCTTTTAGGCTCGACCATGGTATCCCACACCACGGGAAATGGTGGGAAAATACCCATATAGGATAAAAAAAAATGGTGAATGAATGGTAAAATCACAGTGGCATAGCGGTGGCACTGCCTTATTGAAACCCTAGCCGCCATCAGATTCTCTCAAGAGATGAAATTAGAGTAGAGGGGTAAAATGACGCTTAAATGATAAAAGGGGGGTGGGGGTAAGTAAATTAATTACTCCCTCCCTTTAATAAAATATAACACACTTTAAATAATATAACACATCATTTAATTAGCTTAAAAGGATCTCGTAAAATAATATTTTGGCAAGATAAAAATCATAATACATCGTTTTAAAATACGAGCTTCGAAACGAGCCCAATATTAACATACTTGTGAGCAATATTTAAAAATGGAAACAAATGCGGTAAAAATGAGCGGTAATTCATACGTCGCCTTTATTTAACAATTTTCCTAAGTTGGGCGGAGCGGGATATATATCTTCTTTTCAAATCACGTTTATGACAGTAAATAACTCATAATTTCTTGTAATTGTTAATTTTTATGAAAATAATAATTAAATGTCATTTTTTGCAATTTTCTCAGGATTTTTAAATTTTTAATTTTGAAGGTGCATCCTTGCTCCGTCTTTGACTCGGGAATTTTGAGAATTAAAATACGCGCCTTACGTGGTGAAAATTAGGTGTCAACAATTGCCCCTTCGGAGTTCAAGGATGGCGAGGCCGTCCTTGAGCTACGAATTTGACAATCCTAATTTTTTACCTAATAATAGCAATTACAGCTCTTTTGCGCAAAATTTCAAAGAGTATGGCCGGACCCTGGCTTCTGGGATTCCTATATATCTCAGGCTAAATGAGAATTTAGGTCATTTGTAGTTCTGACTCTATGAGGACTATGAAAAAATAAGAGCTTAAACTATCTCGAGGTATCTCGGGATAATAATATGGCCGAGCCTCGAATTTTGAGTAGCCTACATATCCTTGGCTTTGGGAATTAGGCCAACTTTAGTTCGACTCGATAGCCTGAAAAGGAATATCCCTTTATGAAGGAATCCCTTTGACTATTTTGGGTGAAAAACCCGACCGGAAACGATTTTCAAAAGACTATGAGTGTAGTTGCTTGAAGTGATGTTTCAATATCGGTGTAAAAATCTTGACTCTTGTAAAAAAATTTTGACCGGTTTCCCAAGAAGAGTTCCACATTTGCTCCGCATGTCTTGAGTCTGGCTGTTACACCTCAAAAAAAATTTCGCGTCATGTGCGTTGTGAGTAAACTAACGCAAGCTCGAAGAGGTCGTGGAACCCTTATAAGTTTAATGGATACTCTTAACAAGTGTTAAGCAAGAGTATAAAGGTTCCGGGATCAAGCAAATCGAAGAAAATAAGTTTGTCGAAAATTTGGAAAAAAAAAAGTTGACAGAATTTTGGGTCAACTTTGGAGGGGTATATCTCCTAGTATATTAGGAGTTTTAAGGTGTTTGAATAACCTAAAATGAAGTTCGTCGAGTCTAGTTTCCAACACAATAACCTGCTTGTTGATACGACATCGGAGTATAGAATTATGGACGTTACAAGTTAGGCTGACAGAGCAGAAACGCGTGCTACCGTAACCGACATGCTACAATACTGCTACAGTGACCCGACCCGACTTTACCCACTTATATAAGGACCAAAACCTTATTTTTTTCACCATAAAAATAGATCCTAGAGTTCAGCAACATATAAGGGCATTTGTGTCATAAAAAGTTGAGGCATTTGAGTGATTTTAACTAATTAAGGCTCGGGTGGTGCATAGTTGCAACTATAGCATCATTTTACGGTGGAGTTTGACGTG
The DNA here is from genome assembly GCF_029784015.1 of Lycium ferocissimum. Lineage (NCBI taxonomy): Eukaryota > Viridiplantae > Streptophyta > Magnoliopsida > Solanales > Solanaceae > Lycium > Lycium ferocissimum. The sequence goes on along the minus strand of NW_026726722.1, from coordinate 12,206 downwards.
AATTCAAGGTGCACATCGGATATATTGTCGTTTTAATAAGAATAGGGTATGAATCTTTCCTCATTATCATTGTTCTTGGTTTATTTACGGAGATAGAACTATCAAATAGCCGTATAATAGTTTTGTTGGTAGAGATATGGGATAGACCCCATATGGGATGGTTATGGAGTATTTTGGTATTGAGAATGTTATGATTGATGTTGGTATTGTTGTTGTTGTTAGTGGTGGTAGTGGTTGCTGAATTATAATTTCAGGCTAGGTATACAAACAGGGGAGATATTGTCGAAATTTCGGCAGATTCTAGAAAAAGTTAGTTTGAGGGCTTAAGACAGGCCTATGAGGATGAGTCTAACAATAGTATAAATTTTCTTGAATATAGATTTATGAGCCTGGGAGGCCAAGCGTTGAGTAGTTAAAGTTAAGGCGACCAAAAAGGTATGTTAAGGCTTTCCCTTTCTTTTATTTTAGCATGATCCTATGATACGAGCGAACAGCGAGTAATCGAGTCTCCATATTACTCTACTCTTAGAAGTATTAGGTGTATTTCAGTTACTGATGATCCTGTACCCCTCTATTATGATTATTACTTCTGTTCATGGGTCCTAAATGTTGTATCATGATAATGTTAGTTTATGTTTATGCATTACATTCATTTGCATACATGCGTGACTGTATATGCGTTACACATACGTATATTATATATATATATATATATATATATATATATATATATATATATATATATATATATATATGCATGTATGTGTGTGTATGGGGTATGGGAAAGAGAGCGGCGTTATATACGCATTACCACCGATCGGTGAGGTGATGATGATGATTTTTCCCGAAGGGGCCATTATGCTATTTTTGCCAAGGGGCCATTATGCTATTATGCCCGTGGGTGGGCCTATATGGGATATAGATCGAGCCATACGTTCCTCGCGCACTATGACCTATGCATCATCCACGCCCGCAGCAGGCAATCTCGTTAGCGTACATATAGATGCATTCATACAGATATGTTCAGATAGTCAGACATATAGATGCATTCATACAGATATATTCAGATCTTCAGATTTTCTTCATGACTCCTGTGTATGTTACTCTTCGCGCTTACATACTCAAGCACATTCGATCGACTCCCCTATTGTTCGGGGGGGCTGTGTTTATGCCCGCAGGTTTAGTTAGCCAGGAAGACAGATCGCATCCTTAGGCTGCTTCTTCAGCTGGGTAGCCGAGCACTCCTCTCTTGCCGGAGTTGCCGTCTAGATCGGGTATACGTTTTGATGTATTTGGGTAGGGCGGTTCCGTCCCGTCCATAGCATGTCCAAGATAAGAGAGGCTCATGTTAGACGCTTATATTCGGTCGACAGTGTGGCCCCTAGCACATGTTTGGTTACATAGTTTTATCGGGTAGCCTTGTCGGCTCGTACCCCGGTTCAGTTTAGTGATGCATGTATATATATATATATATATATATATATATATATATATATATATATATATATATATATATCTTTTTAAGGACTGTGAATCTCCAGTCTATGTTATCTATCAGTCAAAAAAACATGTTGTGAGCACCCTCAGATGGCCCAGAATGAGCAGGAGCAGGTATGTTATGTATGTTTTGCGGCATCTTGGAGGTCATCTTCTGGGTGTCCATCATAGCCCTCAGGTTGGGCTGTGACACTGGCTCTCTTGCTCCTATCTTGGTAGCTTTCAGCCATCCCCAAATGCTAAGTCCTGCGTGTTAGTTTCTGAAAATTAGATTTTAATGTAGTTATACCAGAATGGTGTTTCGTCATTTTGTTGACATTAGAATCGTCTTCCAATATTATGACCGCCTTTTCGCAAATGCTCGTCCGTCTTCTTTCTTTTCTCCTGTAAGTGTGTGTTTTCGTGTAATTTTGTTTTTTAAAAGACTATCTACTCTGGATAATAATCACGATACTTTGACTAGCTCTTTTTCCATCATTTTCAGATGTTTTCATCGTTCAATGATAACTTCTGTTGGGATCTAGGTCGGGCTATACCACATTTTTGCGAACCTTCACACCCCAGTTCGGTTGTCATTTTCGTAAGAAAGATGTTTGTTATATCCCGTATTTCGTACATCGGGACAATCCGAGTTAACCATGATAAGTTAAGGACAAGACTATTCGGAGGCGAAGTAGAGACTTTTAACTACGACTTTGTTTTAAGACATAAGTTGCTTATGATTTTAATGGCATGGAATATTAAGGAAAAATTTGGGGTTAAAAGTGAATATTGGAAAGTTAAAATCCATGAAATAAAAAATGGCCAAGTGGCGTCCACATGGGTGTGGGCCATGGGCCACATGGATGTTTTATATATGTGATTAGAAGATGACTAATTAAATCATCTTCATCATTCTCACCCTTAGAAAATTCAAGAAACTTGGAGAGAAAAGAAAGAAGGCCATTCGGCCATGGTGGTCAAAAAAATTGAAGCCCAAAATAGTGATCAAAAAAAAAATATTTTCTTCTAGTATTCCAACCAATTGGAAGGACCTTACTAACGTGCTTAAAAATTGACAATCATGTTGTTGCTTCATAATTTAAACTCACGTTGACGGTATATATTTTACGATTTTTGTACGTCGGATTATTCGCAAGCTGAGGTGGGGCTCACACATTGAGATTTTTTTGGGACATGCGACAATTTATATGAATCACATATGTGAAGTTAAACATAACTCAAGAAGGACCCTTGAGCCAAATCAAAGTGGAAGTCCTCTAAACAAATATTTTTAAGTAACGTTTTCGGGTGATCTGACTTCGAGGGGCAGAAACGGTATTATAAGTTTGGAATTTGGAAAAACACCAAAAATATAAGTTGTATATAATTGAATTATCTTTCCAAAAATAGGTCATGGGCCCACAGGTGACATCGGGATAAGGAGATATGGACGTTTTAAGACGGAAAGGTCAGTGGGCTAGGCCCAAACCTGGCCCAATCGGGTTAGGCCCATGACCCGTACCTGTTAAGTGAAATTTCAGCCCTTTCCTCTCATTTTCAGACCAAGAACACCAGAAAATTCTGGAAAGAGAGAGATAAGAGCCTTGGAGAGAAGAAAAACCAATTTTGACCGAATTACGAGCCCCGAATTCGAAGCCCATAAGAGAAAGTGTTGTCACGCTCGCGTTGTCTTCAATTTGAGCTAAAAATCAAACAAGGAGAAGAGTGATAACATGGGAGCTGCATGCTTAAGGTATGAATACGGTTCCTTTTCATTGTTAACGAGTTTATTTAGAATTTTAACGGATTAGCATGGAGGGAATAGCCTGATAAATTCGTTTGTTGGTGTTGTGAATTATGGAAGGAGATTTGGAAGAGAATTTTGATGAAAATAAATGTATTTAACTTGTAAAATGTGAAGGCTGTTGTTATTGATGTTGTTCATATGAATTCCGACTCCTTTACGGAAATAAAATTATTAAATAGTTATATCGCAAATTTGGTTGGTTGAGAAATTTAGAAAACGAGTGTGCGGGCTGTTTTATGGCATACGTCGGTATTGGAAATGATGTTAATACTATTGTTATTGTTGTTGATGTTGTTTAGTTACTTTGAATTGAGAATTCGGGCTAGGCATATAAACGGAAATCTTTTAAATTTACGTAGAATTAAGTGCCGGCTTGGGATTGAATTCTAAGTGCACAAGAGCTAATGTTAGTATTTAATGATGTTGTTTTAGATTTTGGGAAGCCGAGACTTAGTTTGGATTAGCTTAGGGAGCGGAACAAGGTATGTAAAGCTTACTCCTTCCTTCTTTGGCATGTCTTAGACGTAAGTAAGATATGACATGATATGCTGGGATTAACTCCATTCTTAAGTTCCGAGCATGTTTACGATTCTTATTTGCTTCTTAATGTTGGCATTCTTAATGTAGTAGAATTATGGACCTTACGTCTTTTGTATGATTGGATTTCAAATGTTGTAAAAGAGTTTTTGCTCGAAAAAAGGATTTTTATGTTGAAAAATGTTCGTAACTTTCTTAGACGGAACCGGATTGCTTTGATATGTCCGCAAATGATCCTATAACGTATAATGACTCTAACTTTCATGGGCGGGCCCAGATTGGTTGATGCATATCCGTTGTCCCCGAGATTTTATTTTGTATAGTCCTAACGACTTTTTTTTGAAAGAACTTAATATGATTAAGGTTTTAACTCTCGAGCGTCGACTACTTATGTATCCATTGAGTCTGTGATGATGATTTATGTGCATATGGTTTCTCACTACTCTGCTCGTGCCAGCCTCAATATGTCCGCTTCCTTGCGTCCGGGCCGGTGGCATGTATTCGTGCAACTCCTTTGCATATTCACCGCGTCCCTCACTAGAGGGGGGCACGTTATATTTACGCGTCCCTCGGCTAGGGGTCGGGGCACGATATATGATATGATGATGATGTGATGATATGGGGATGGCGGCCAGGATGGCATATGATGATTCCATTCACCGAATCCCTCACTAGAGGGCCGGGTATGGTACATATATATATGATGACATGATGACATGATGCATATGTACATGATGATTTTACTTACCGCGTCCCTTTCTAGACGGCCGGGACACGTTATATGTTCATGCATATGATGATTTTACTTACCGCGTCCCTCTCTAGGGGGCCGGGACACGCTATATGTTTACACTATGATTATATGACATTGACATGCATGATATATGTTTTCAAAGGCAAGTCTTATGATTTTCCATGTTCTTTACTTCCGTATGATTCCGCTTACTGTATTCCATGCTTTACATACTCAGTACATATTCCGTACTGACCCCCTTTCTTCGGGGGCTGCGTTTCATGCCACGCAGTACACGGATGAGTAGAAGATGTTAGTAGAGAAGATGTTCCAGGCCCCGATTGGCGAGCTCTGTTTCCTCCCTGAGTGCTTTGCCGAGTCGGGGGGGAGTGCTTTTGTTATGATATACGGAGTTATGTTAGAGACTTTGCGAGAGACGAGTATCGTGTATACAAGATGTCGGTTTGTAAGCGGCTATGTGAAGTGATGTATTATTATGTATTATGTTTACAAGTTTCATATGCTACAGATTTTATTTGATTTAAGAAAGATGAAAAGCATGTTTGCTTTCTGAAAGGTTTTCATTATGCACTCATGTGACGATTTGAGGGCCCAGCATGATTATGAGTGTAACGAGAGTCAGCGGGTTCGTTCGGCCCTAAGTAAGGGTCGGGTGCCCATCACGCCCTACCGAAAATTAGGGTGTGACAATGTTACTAATGAAAACTGTGTTTTCAAGTGCGGGGTCATTTTTATTTCTTATGACATCCGCCACCCCTGAAAATTTGGACTCATGTCATTTTCACCTATTACGGTGACTGTCGCAAATCTGGTGTCGACTGCATCGTTATCCTCATACGAAGCTTGCGATATACTAGTTCGGGACCAATCACTTATAGTCAAAAATACCCAAATGTAGACTGCACATCAAAGTGCAGTATCATATTCCTTTCATGATGACTACTAACCTCTATGTCTAGAATTATAACATTTAGTCAAAATATTCAAGTTAACTACTACATATTCAAGTGCGGAGCCTTTTCTCATGACTACTACTATCCCTAAACCATGATTATGCCTTTTCTCATGACTACTACTATCCTTGAACCATGATTACGTTAACTTGAAATAGACTGCGATAGCGACCGCAAATCTTGATGTAGGAATCACATTCGTATTTCAACGATTGTGGACATCAACCTACGAATTATGGTACCTATTTTTGGCTATATGTATGGATGACGACTCACCCCCTTTGGCACGTAGTCGTTTAATCCATATCATCATTTTGAGGAATGAAGCTTACTCGGTGGCAAGACTGACACCTTCCTTTTTGACTCCGGGGAAGAATACCCGCCCGATACCGATATCAACGTGTCATTTTAAATTTTTAGATTTTTATGACGTCCACTCAGCCAATGTATCAAGGCAAGCCATGCGACGTCTAGGCCGGGGTCTCAATACCTTGACACAATACTGTTTAGTGGAGACCAAGCTTTTGGTACCGTGATTATATCTTTCAGTAGTCTTTAAAACATTTCTTTTGTAAAAATCTTTTGTCACGACCCAACCCCGTAGGCCGTGACTGGTGCTCGTGTTGGGCACCCAGACATACCTGTTAGCCGTGATCAATGTACAAACAGATTATACATATACAGAGTTCAGACATCAGACAATAACTGATATAACCGGATCTTATACTTACAAAATAACGACACATCGCCCCGTAGCTATCACAAATACATATACATATATATATATACATTCCGCGGCCACAACATCCAGCGGAGAATATCATACGTGAGCCAGTAATGCCAACATCATACAGGGGCGTACAGAACACAAGTCACACAGACGCAATGAAACGGTAACCACCCATAACCCACACGTATATGTCTACAGACCTCTAAGAATCATAACAGAATTATATGACGGGACAGGGCCCCGCCGTACCCATGAACAAACATATGTACAGATAATAGAGATGTCAATACCAAAATGTATAGGCTCCGATCAAAGGAGCACTTCAAGCAGCCGAACAGATATCCTAGGCGCGGACCTCCGAAGCGTGTACCTGAACTCACGCGACATGAAACGCGACCCCCGAAGAACGGGGGGTCGGTGCGAATATGTACCGAGTATACAAAGCGCGAAACGCGTAATAGACGAATCATGACCTGACTAAAAGTACGAGGAAGAATAAATGCAATATCAAAATATCAAAATATCAAAATGCTTACTGAGTAAAATGCAAATCATGCATAGGCTCTTAGAACGGTGGTCGCCCGCCCGACGTTGGCGCCACGCCACATCATACTCCGAAGATTTTATATCTCCGTATCCCCGTCACACATCATAACATAACCACGGTACCGACCAAAGGGGACTTGGCGTGCGGACACATCATAACACCATAACCAGTCCCAGCCAAAAGGAGCTCGGCGGACCGGACACATCATACTCCGGAATATAGCATAGGCGCACGATAACGACCGGCCCCGGGACGCGGCGAAGGAAGTGTCGACAATGTGCACGAGCGAGTCGCAGAGACTATATGCAACTTTAAAAACATTTTTGAAGCCTTAATAGAAAAATCAAAACAAACCGTCATTAAAAGAAATCATAATTTTAGTCATATTAATTACCTTCCGAACGACATTTGGAAACGTGTCAAATATCCCTCGTACACTACTCGAAACATATCGGACATCATGGCGTATTATGGAAACATAAGGATCATAATCATATATGTTATTACGACAGACTCAACGAATAGATAGGTAGTCGACGCTCGAGGGTTAAGTCGATAGCCAAGTTAGGTTTTTTTCAAAAAGTCATCGGAACTGTGCAACTGAGGATCTCGGGGACCACGGGTATGCATCGACCAACCCGGGCCCTCTTACGAAAGTTAGAGTCTTATTCGTGTTAGGATCTTCTACAAGCAGTTTCGTCGCGATCCGAGCCCTTAGTCAAAAGTTATGGACGTTCGTAGTTACAGAACTTTTATTTCCCACAAAATTCTTTTATGAACTTTGAAATCCAATCTTACTAAAGGCATAAGAATCATAGTTCAACTAAATTGAAGTGCGGACATTATGGAATGAATAAGATTCATATACTTGCTCGGATCACAGAAATGGAATCACCTCGAAACTCGTAACTTATCATAGCTTAATCGGAGCTAAGACATGCCAATGAAGAAAAAGTAAGCCTTGCATACCTTGTTTGCTCTCCAAGCTAATCCAAATTTACGTCGTGAACCTTCAAAAATCTACAATACATCATTAAATGTCAAACATTAGCTAAAGGCATTTAGAATCCGATTCCAAGCGCACACCAAATTCTACAGAAATTTCGGCAGCACTTCTATAAATACACCACCCCCGAGAATTAAACTCTACCAACTTCATCAACACAATACCAACCAAACATTCTAACAACATTACCATTCAATTCAAAATATATTATAATGCCAATAACTCTTATCCAAATATTTCAACAACATTCCAAATGTTCAATTCAACTTCATATATTCAAACTAACATCAATACTTACATGTTCAAGTAGTAATCCGCGGCCATTCAAATACGATTTAAGAACGTTCCAAGTGATCCATACAATATTCAAGACAACTCAAGCACTAGGCCATCTTACCCGAAATACATCAACTACATTAGGGACGGCAACAACACATTTTCTCCTTCCAAATTCATAAACTACACCAACAAACCATACTTTAACATCATTACTCTTACAAGTTCAAGAAACTACATCAAGCCACATTAATCTTTAAATCAGCCCACACAATTTTTGCTTCAACTTGGGATCATTAACCATCATTTTTACATCATATAACGCATGACGACAACAACAACCAAAACACCATATAACATTAGTCTCCGCCATGGCTGCCCCAAAAGCCATACACGGCCAACACCCAACCTTCAAGATTTCATGATTTCCATCCATTTCAACACACTACAACAACACACAACAAGCTAAATACAATTTATTCATCACTCGTAACATACAACACACATACACGGCCAAATGCCCACTTTCACGGTTCAACTTCAACATTTATATTTTCATGTTTTTCATTCATTTTCACATCCTACAATATCCACAACCCATGTAACACATAGAACAAAGATTGAACCATACCTTTCCTCTTCACTTCTCCACTTCGGCTAGGCTTCTCTTTAGCAAGAAGAGTGCTTTGCAAGCTTCAACAATCACTCTATGTTGTTCCTTACCTTAATGAGTTGAGTTGCTAGAGAAAACTATTTATTTTCTTCACTTTTTCTTGGTGTTGTTCGGCTAGGGGAGGGAGCCGAATGGCTGCTCCTCTCTTTTTCTCTCAAAGTTTCTTGAAATTTCCTTGGGCACAAAATGATGAAGATGACTAATAGTCATCCCTCTTATTACATATAATAACCTTCCGTGGCCATGGCCCACATCCTACGTGTGCACATGGCTCCTGGAGTTTCATGAAATTTTTTCCATTTTTCCCATAATTCATCTTTGGTCCCAAACTTCTTAGTATTTCATGCCACCAACACTTGCAAGCAACTCACGACTTAAAATAGAATCGTAGTTAAAAATCTCGACTTATCTCTAAGTAGTCTTGTCCCTAACTTTCCGCAATTAACTCGGAACGTTCCAATATACAAAAATGCGGTATAACATCCTTCCTTTAGAACATTCGTCCTCGAATGTTCAACTAGTCTTATGGGGTCTTAAAAGATCTCGCGGGGGGGGGTTCCGTTTCTTGCCATAGTATGCAGTTCCATTTCCTGACTACGTTACCTCTTGGCTTTCCAAATCACCTCCTTCCTGTCATTACCTCGTCACTGTATCTTAACCAAGGCCACGTCTTTAGTACGCAACATTCTTACTTTACGCATAACGTAATAAGGTCCAAAATATATCTTGAGTTGGATTAATGATATTGGAAGCTACGAAGTACGCAGGTAAGTAAAGGTATGAAAGGTATATGTCGGGTAAGATGTCGAAGTACGATTGAAATACAAGTCGAAGATCAGAAGGGAAAGTAAACAAGAAAGTGTAACAAGTGCCGTTTGAGTTGGGCATATGAGGTATGTTTATTATTTTTGTACTGATAATGACAATGGGAGCCTTGCGTGGCTGTGATATGATATGATATGCATATATATGTTGGCCCTGTGAGGCATTGTTGGTATTCCCTGTCGAACGGGTTTTGAGATGGTAATAATTACGAGAGGAAACTCTGCCGAAATTTTTCCAGAAATAAAAAGAAAATGAGATATAGGTTGTAATACGACCTGAAAGGTCGTGCTGATAGTAATGGTGAGATCTGGCTAAGCTACGAGTACGGCTGACATTGAGAAAGGAGTTAATGGATGAATTGAGAATAATAATAATTAGAAGGACGATATCGATATGGAAAAAAAAGAATTAAAAAAAGAAGAATTTGGAAAGGGCTTGTGATATTAAAAAAAAATGGAATTTGAAAAGGGCCGGTAAATCTTGATGGGGTGTTATTTAAAGTACCGACTGGATTGCTAAGAAGGGACGAATTACGACGAGTTTGTAGCCAAAAAAATTAATAGTACGATTAAGACAAGAGTACAGAGGAAAGAATTGTCACACCATAAACAGGACTCTACCTATGCACGACTTTGCAGACAACCCCTAGGACGAACCGCTGCGATACTAATTTGTCACACCCTTAATCCGATAGGGTGTGATGGGCACCGACCCTTCTTCTCAGGGCCGAGCGAACCGCTGACTTTCGTGACATTTATACTCATCGGGCTTTGGTGGCCCTTAAGTCGTACAACGATAACCTAATGAAAACTTTACAAAACGTGATTTTAATCTTCCTTGACTCAAATAAAATCTGTAATCAGAAGAAAACTGTGACATAATACATAACGATGCGTCGGCTTATAGAGCCGCTTACACAACTGACATGTACTATACACAACTCTGTCTGCAAAGTCTCTAACATAGAACAAACTGTCGTAACACAATACTCTGACTCGGCAGCACTCCGGAAGAAGTGGAGCTCGCCAATCCCGCTAGAGCATCTTCTACTAATATCTTCAGCTCATCTGGGTGTACCTGCGCGGCATGAAACGCAGCCCCCGAAGATGTTACACCTCGGAAATTTCCCCTTAGTATATAAGCGAGTAGACTCGCGAAGGACATGACGTATACGAGGTTAGATAAGCAGGAAGTACAAATTGATAGTCCTAATTAAGATTCCAAAGGCATCCGAGTTGAAGCAAGAAAGTAGTTAAGGGAATCGAGTTATAAGTTAGTGTATTGGACGCAAACTAGGAGTATTGAGTTAATGATGCCTTAAGAATGTTGTGGAGAAGAGTTATGATGCCCCCGAGATTCATAATGAAATGATGAACAAGTGCTAAGAAGGTCCCATAAGGATTAGAGATCAAACGAAACGACGGAACCACCGGTGGAACTCGTGAGTTCCACGACCATGTTCCACGGACAGCACAATGTTCCACGACCCGTGGCCGTGTCCGTGGAACAGCCAAAGCGAAGTGGCTGGCTGGTCGTGAACCACGACCAGTTCCACGGCCAACAAGGGTTCCACGGACCGTGAAGTCTGTCCGTGGAAGTCCCCACCGCCGAACCTTTCCAAGTCTTTAAATGTTAAGTCCACTTCATTTATTCATTCTCATCCACGACTTCAACCCTCTCCACACCTCTAGAAACTTCCAAACATTTCTTCCACAAGAAAACTAAGGAGATCAAGGATCAATAGCAAGATTTGAGGAGAATCAAGCTTAAGAAACTCCGTTAAAGCTACCAAAGTCAAGGAATTCCAAGAGAGAGAAATAGGGTTTTGTGCTAGAAGGTGTATTATCATCCAAGGTTTATTCCTCTACCATTCGAGGTAATTTTCATGAACTTTAGATGTTGATTGAAGTATTATTAAGATGAAACACTTAGATTATGAAAGAGTATGAAAAATGGGTCATCAATGGGTAGATTATGCCATTGTTGAATAGTAGTTGAGGAGAATCATGAAAATGGTTATGTTGAGATTGTGAATATGTTATGAATGATATTTAGAGCATAGAATAAGTATTATAAGTGAACAAATGTGACAATGAACCGTAGTCATGAATATGGAGAATTTAGGTGAAATTATGAAATGCGAATCATGGGAATGAATGACGATTATTGTTAGCGATATTGTGATGGTTGTTATGGGTGTTGGAAGTTGATATGGAATATGGCGGAACGTAGTATAAACAAAGGAAATGCTGCCTAGCCTTAAGAGGCACGGTTTTATAATTGCCTAGCTAACAACGCTACGAACTCTCTTGAAGGTAAAGACGAAGACATCAAAGGAGGACGAGCAAGCTATAAAGTAGTTAACGACAAAAGGTATGTGAGGCATTACCCTTCCTTCCAAGGCATGAATCTTATATACAATTTCCCTCTTCCTTCACGGATCTTTTATGTTCCTTGAGATGAAATGTCTACGTCCATGAGTAACGAGACTGGATAAGAAATACGCTATGAATGCAATAAAAACTCTAGAGACCTCGATATAATGTTCTTATGAGATCAATGATGAGGATCACGATCCATTGGCATTTCCTCTTATACGTACTCGCCTTAAATCGTAAA
>NW_026726721.1:0-38890 GCF_029784015.1 Lycium ferocissimum | reverse complement strand
AGCAAATCCTGGTTAACCAAATATTTTATTTTTAATATCCATTAGTTTCATTATGATGGGTTTGAGGTAACATTGATGTAAGGTTTAATTTGCAGATCAGTATGTGCCTAAGTTTAAATATGGACACTATTTTGGTACAACCGTTAAGGTGTAATAGCTCCAGTTTCCTTTATTTATGATTAGTGTAAGTTAATCTAATGTAGAACTAAATCTGAACTTAAAGACCTTCCTAGTTAAACTTTTGGATTAGGTAATCAAGAATGTGACAACATAACATGATTTGTGTATTTATGTGCTGGTCTGAACCTGTTCATTCACACTTAATATGACAAGGGTGAGAGATAAAACTTGAACTTGAAATCTGTTCTAATTCTAAAGGGTTCAATCCATGTTTTGGAACAAGTTTTGATCTTTGTTATTAGATGAACATGCAGTGGCTACTTTTTATTTTACGTAAGATAAAACTGTTTTGAGGTAGCACCTGTTTTGAACCTTCTTGAATAAGCACCCTTCACATAGTTTCCTATTTAGGTTAAAATCATGAGTTAAGATGAGTTAAGATAATTGGATACTACAACAGTTCTGAAACATTCCTTTGAAGTGTTTGGATGCCTTGTAACCTTGATGTAGATATGTTTGACTCTTTCACTGACCCTCTACTTCACTGTTTAGGATAATGGTAGCTTTAAACTTTAATATATTGATCTAATTTGTGTAGTTGGGCTATCATTAGCCTCATTTTGCATGTGATGGATGTTTAAATTAAGTACTCATCTTCTTTGTTTTGTATTAGCTGAGTATTATGTGTTGTTTCAAGGGCAAAGAGGTGCTCTTATGAGCATACCAGGCAGAAGATGGGTCCTTTATGGTATCTAGCCCTCTCTTGCCTCATCTTTGTCCAAAAGCCTAGTTCAATACCTCTTCCCCTATCCCTCAACAGCTGTTAACCCTTTATACTACTTACATGGTCATTTTTGAGATTGAGTTTGGAGTTCTAAAAGCACAAATAAGTATGAGTAGTGCTCCAGTCTTGAATCTGTCAAGCATTTCCTTTTACTGCATAATCTTATCCCCTATAGTCCCCATCTTAAACCACGTGATGAATTTTATTTATCTTCTCCCTCTATTTAACTGCCTATGTGTTGATAAAAGAAAAATGAGGCAGATCACATCGTTAGTTTAAGTTGAAATAACTAGATCCTTGTGTGATGTGTGTTTGTGTCCATCATCAAAAATGCAGCCTGTGTGCTATTTAGCATCATCATGTTGGCCTAAAAGCCAGAATTTTGTTTAAGTTAAGTTAAAATGATTGGGGGCTATCTTGGGTTTCAAAAAGTTAAAACATCTTTTTGTGAAGGGGTTGAAACTTGGTGAAGTAAAGCTACATTTAATCTTTTGGCAAGCTTGAGGAGGTTGTTGTTGGCATTTGATAGATTTGTATGTATGAAACTTCTAGGTGATAAAACCCCACTTGCTGTTAGCTTTTCTGTCCTTGAAAGAGAGACTGGTTTTAGAACAGATAAAAAAGGATAAGTATGAGTCTTAAAGAATGTAGAAAGGGATCACATATGTGCTATGATCATAAAATCAGCATTCAATTATAGGGACAGGCCTTTATTAAAATGCTTGCTCTTAAGATATATTGCATGTCTAACATGGTCTGTCAATTAGAAAATAACTTAAAATCTAGAAACTTGAATCCGTTGTCATCTTGACCTATTCTCAAACCTAGGCTATGTAGTGATATTCATTTAATAAGAAGAGCATCTTTAAATTCATATGGGCAAAGAGGGATGAATTATGGTGTAGTATCTTTCTATAAGAACTTGTGAATAGTTGGCTAGCTGAACATATAAAGGTTATTTAAATGTGTGTGAAGTTCTTGCATTTGTCATGATTGTACTAAATTGAAATAGGAAGCTTTCAGATATTTCATACTTAACTAATTCAGCTTGAAAAACTGTTAAACCCTTCCCTTTTTTTCTCAGAATTCGTTATGGTAGTATGTTACTTTAGAAACCAGATTAGGACTCTCATATTTTCTTTAGCAATGTTTTATTTCCCATAAACAATATCATGTTTTAATGTTTAAGTTTTCTTCATTATGTTCTAAGTGGGACAAGTATTCTTGACCAAGTTATGTTTAACAAATAAAACATCTTGCTTGAATATTCTCTTGTTAATGCTCTTTGATATCTAAATACTAATTCTTTATTACCCTTCTTTTGTTGCATGACTTGGGGATTTTCTAACCCCAAATTCCCTTGAGTTTCTGCTAAACTTGAAGGGAATGGAATGGTTGCTGCTTGATGTTGGTTTTTTTTTTTTTTTTTTTTTTTTTGAGTCACATTTGGAGTAAATTTGCTGCTACACATTCTAATACCTTGGTTGCTGTATTTGTGAGTTGTATGCCTCCTAAGCTGTTTAATTTGGTAATGTTATTGCTGCACTTTTGAGGTAAGTAATTGTTGTACCTTTGAAAGTCAAATGAGTTGCATTTCTAGAGGAATTTTGAGAGTAGGTTGTTGCTCTTTATTGTTACTACTTTACTGCAGTTCTTGTCACCTGTTGTGCTCCTTTATTTTGAGATTATGTTGTCCCTTGAGTTTTGGTTGCTGCATTTGATACATCTTAAATAGCTCCTGCTATGGGGTTGTTCTCTTTTTGCTGCTGCCTTTTCCTTGATTGAGAACTTACTGCACTTGGAAGGTATAAATACCACCGGACAATGAGTGTAGAGGCTATGCTGCGAGGGCATTATCGCTCGCCGTATTCAGCAGATCTGCATCACCGTTGCACTCTTGTTCCTATCTTACGATGAATTGTTTTGTTGTTACCTTATTCTTGCTATATGATTGATGGTAATTTGTTGTGATTAGTGGGTTGTTGTAGTATTTTTAGATGAATTTTGGTCAGATTTGAAGTAAAATGGCTGCTGCATTTTGCTTAAGTTTAAAGGACATTACTGTCGCCTTTTGCTCAAGCTTTGAGGCCTATCTTGCTACTGATACTCTTATGAGATTATTGTTACCTTACTGCTGCTTGCTGCATTTGTTGTTCCTATTTATTCTTCCTGAATTGCTGATAGGTCAGCAAGTTTTTGTGTGAATGCCATGCTAATTAACATGACAAATATAGTCCTGTGATGTGCAAAAATGTGAGTAGTTATATAGCCTCTTTTGTTGACCTTTCTCTATTTCTTTTGGTATAAACATCGAAGTGTTTGAACTCAGTTTTCGCATGTTGTCTCCTTAAGTAATAACCAATCTGTCATATCTAAAATATTGATATAGAAGCCAAATAGTTTACAAGAAGTGTTGCATCTAAGTATGCCTCTAAAATGCTAAACTCTTCCAGACAACCAATATTGTTTCCTAAAGATATTGAGGTTCTAGTCTTATTTTTGAGATTTCTAGAAGCCCATTGTTTGTTAGTGTGAACCTGTGTCCTTTTTTTTTAGAGAATTAAATGTAATTCAGGCTGAAACTATGGCTTTGTTTGACTGTTATGTTGTCTCTTGCTATGGCTATCCTTGTTTGAAGTAAAAGTGTCACACCCTAATTCCGATAGGGCATGATGGGCACCCAACTCTTACTTAGAGCTGAGCGAACCTTCTGGCATTCACATAATGAAATTGGATATAAAAAAAAATTCAGAAATATAATAAAGTACTTTCCGTCAAACCATAGAAATTTACGAACGATACTCAATTAATAAAAAACCGAGTAAGTCAAACTGACATATCGGCCTACATGGTCGCTTTAATCAACACATGACATCTCAACATACTAACCACAGGACACTATCTGCAAAGTCTCTAAGAGTAAACACACAATCATATAAGTCGAGACAGGGCCCCGACATACCCATACACACATATGATAACCATAATGACTCGGCAGCTCCAAGAAGAAAATGGAGTTTGCCAATCCCAGCTGATAGCCAATCGCCCTAGCTGAATACTTTTACCCGCAAAATAATCTGGGACTATGTGGCATGAACACAGTGCCCCCAGCAAAGAGACGTCAGTACGAACAATGTCACCCAAGTATGTAAGGCGGAATCATAAAGAATGAGATATAAGCCATAATGAAAGTATGAGAAACCACCTGTAATATGAATAGCCCCGAAGGCAGAGAATAATCATGTAATTAGCCCCAAAGGCAATGACTAGAAATGTAAATATATATGTTACACCTCGCATTTTTGCACATTCGAATATTCCGAGTCAATGGCGAGAAGTCAAGGACAAGACTATGTTCTAGAATTATTTTAATGCATTAGTAGGTTATGAGCATTATTTATGGACGTTGGTAGTATGGAAATAATGAGAAAGGTTAAGAGTAAAAAGGAAAATTCGGAAAAGGGTTCATGGAAAATATCGCGGAGGACTAAGGGCAAAATGGGAATTTCACAAAAAAATATTAAGAATGCAATTGGAGGGCCCTTGGCCGTGTGGCATGCCCCTATGTGTCCACATTTTTAATGTAATGGGAGTTAATTATATACATGTGTGGACAAAGCTTGCAAGAGAAGCCAACCAAGTCATCTTTTATGACTTAGATAATTTCTAGAAAAATTAAGGGAAAAATCTAGAAAAATTTAGAAAAAGGAAGGGGCTTGGCCGGCCACCTTGCTATATATATATATATAGAACATGTGATGAATAAGGCAAGACTTATTCATCTTTTCCAATTCTAGAGACTTAGAGAAAAATGGAGAAAAGAAAAGAAAGGGAGAGAGAGGCACGGCCAAAGAGGGCCGGCCGAATGCAACCATGAAAAAGGGAGAGAGAAAAAAATATATTCTTCAAGCTTTCCTACTAATTAGAAGGTTCTCTACGACGTGGAGAAGTTGTTGGAGCAATTGGATCGTTCGTTGTTGCAATCTTTCTACTCTAGCCGAAGGAGAGATAAGTGAAAGGTAAGGTTTAACTTTCTCTACATGTCTTGTGGATGGTTGTGCACGGTTTTTGTGTGTTGGGGAATGTAGAAATGCATGGAATTCATGAAAGTGTGGTGTGTGTAGTGTGGCCGTGAGTGGCTACCTTAGTGTAAGAAGAATGAATTAATTTTACTTAGTCTTGTGTTGTGTTGGAACATGTTGTAATGTATTGAAATAAATGAAATACGTGAAATAAAGATGTTGATGTTATGGCCGAGAGTATGGGCTGTTTTGGAGGGGAGAGGATGAACTAATTTTATGTAACGTTTGGTTGTTATTTGTTGTAGATTATGTGATGAAAACGAAGGTTCAATGGTCTAAATTGAGGTTGTAATTGTTTGTGGGCTGATTTGCAAGATAATGTGAATTCGATATAGCTTCTTGTATTGATGAAAATGATGTTGCTAACATATAGAAATGTTGACGTAGTTTATGAATTGGAAAGAAAGAAGTGTGTTGTTATTGTTCTAGTTAAGTTGGAAGATTTCGGGTAAGATTGGATGTTGGTTTGGATACCTTGAATTACCTATCGATATTGTATTATGATTGTTGGTTATTGGCATTGAATGTTGTTAGTTTGGCCGGGTTGTATTCCCGGGGTTGTTGTTGATTGAAATCGGCCAAGTTAAACTTGGTGGCATGGTATATTTACAGGGGAAATGCTGCCAAAATTTCGGTAGCCAAGTTCATTTAAGAATCCAACTCAAAAGACTTCTAACTAAGGTTTGGTAAATGTGACCAATTTGTAGATTTTGGCGGATTTGGAGCTTGAATTTGGAGGAGCGTAAGAAGCGGAAAAAGGTATGTAAGACCTTACTTTCTTTCTTGGGCATGTCCTAGACGTATAGGCTTGATTTCGCGCCTCGAGACTTCCATAACTCTAGAAATCCGAGATTGAAAACTAGTTACTATTCATTCAGTAGAATTGAATTAGAACTTGCATGAAATGTTGGAAAAACTTCTCAAACATCCAGAACTTACACAAATAGGATTCGATTATCCTAAGACCCTCTCAAGTGACGCTATGAACTGTAATATACGTAAATTTGATATGCCGCCTCAGTTGACTCGAGGTGGGCCCACTATTCCCGAACTCTCTCTTATTGACCCATTGACTTACTTTCGTTCTATAGTTAAGGAAAGTTTTTGGTTATTACTCTGACTACTAAATAATAATTGTTTTTACCAAACCCTCGATTCCAAAACATGATTTTCCTTCCTAAAAGTTTACAAGTGTTTTCCCAAAATACTCGTTTTTCTCCAAAAACTAAGTTTTACAATATTGCAAGCCTTAATGACTAAGACGACGACTATGGCTCTATGATGAAAAAATGATGATCCTATGAATAAAGGTTCCAAGTCTATGATTCCAGTGCCGAGATGAGAACGTTAAACTATTTCTTGAATCCTCGGCTCTACTCATGAATAGTGTTTTCCTTTAAAGATTCTAAGTACACGAACGATGCCCTATGATCCTACGTTGTACTTTCTCATGATATTGCTTTCCATTAATTGTCTCGCCTTACTATTAGTTCCTTCAAGGTGAGATAAAGCGCCCATGATCATTTCATAATAAAATCGGAGGTTACCGACCTTACGTCACTCCGATAGCGTTACAGCTTTTCCTTGGGCTCCCATGCATGCTGTTTAATTGTTTATATGATATATATATATAATACCTGATACTGATGAATGTACTTGTATACACTGTATATGTGGGGAATGGGGAGGGCAACTGTGTCCACCTGATTCAGCTGGCTTATCATCCCGGACGCGGGATGCCGGACGCGGGATTTATGGGAGAGCCGTGCGCGGCGTACGTTTCGTATATATATATATATAATATGATATACTTGGGAAACTGTGGGGGAGGGGGGTGGGGAGAGCCGATGAATTCGGCGTCTGTACTGCAGGTAAAAAGTACTGTTTTCTATGTACAAAAACAAGAAACACCGTGTTCAGAATAAGAAAAAAAAGAAAAAGCTAAGCGTGCATGGCCTCCGCCCTGAGTGGCACTCACATGTACAGGTTTCTCCTTTATCCTATGATACTGTCTATGTTTCCATACAGTTAGTGCTCTGCACAGGTTACTGTTTTGCACGCGATATGTTCTATATATATACAGACACAGCTTCCCATGATATATCCCGTATGTATAGAATACTCTATTTACATGATATACTCTACAACTCTTACTATGTTGTTACTGTTCATGTCTTACATACTCAGTACATTGCTCGTACTGACCCCTCTTCTTCGGGGGCTGCGTCCATGCCGCGCAGGTACACCCAGATGGATTGACGGTAATATAGAAGATGTTCCAACGAAGTTGGCGAGCTCCATTTGGCCTGGAGTGTAGCCGAGTCAGAGTACCCGTGCCAGGACTTCTGATTACAGTTAGAGACTTTGCAGACAGAGTCGTGGGTTTCAGGAGCTAGTTTGTACCATGATACAAGTTTTGTATAGTCACATATTTTATTTGATTCTAAAGCAACAAAGGAATATTTTAGCAGTCTTGTTATGTATACTTGGCATAAAGATTTCAAAAAAAATTTGTACGTATAAAGAGTCAGTGGGTTCGCTCGGCTCCGGTTACGGGGTCGGGTGCCCATCACACCCTAGTGAGGTCGGGGTGTGACAATATACCATACCCGGCCCTTTAGTAAGGGACTCGGTGAAATATAAATATATACCGTACCCGGCCCTCTAGTGAGGGACTCGGTAAAGTAATCATATTTATACCGTACCCGGCCCTCTAGTGAAGGACTCGGTAAAATAATCATATATATACCGTACCCGGCCCTCTAGTGAGGGACTCGGTGAACAATGCAATGAAACTGTGCACGAATACATACCCGGCCCACAAAGTAACTCATAAAAATCACCAAATAGCCCACACGATAACAATAACAATTTATCCGATTTTTCGCAATTAATTTCGTAGTTCCCGTCTCACAATTTAACTATGACCTGGACGAGTTTAAATATACCTAGGAGAGGAGGATTCTTACCTCATATGTCAATAACTACTCTTCTTCCACCTTACTTCTCTTCGAAGAAATCTTCCGATTTGCTATCATCTGGAGGAAACCAACGTGAGTATAATAAACTCTATGTCGTTCAATATATATTTTTTTGGTGTAGAAACTGCATATATTTTCTTGAGCAGAGTCCCATGCACTATCCGTTCATATAGAACAAGTGCTGCATATATGCATATAGGATCCTTCTATATGAAGCTAATTAAAGAAAGAATGCAAGATACATATATTCTCCTTTATTGCCGTGCCCACTTATTTAATGGTGTTGGTTCCATTAATTCTTATGCTACCAGAATCAGCCACTAGATTCAATAAATTGCATTGCTCATGAATTGTTTGCTTGCTATGCATACACGTGGAAAGTTAGGCATGCACTTGTCCTTTCATGTTTTTTTTTTCTTTTTCTAAATCATTTGTCTCATGTAACTAATTCCTTTTTCCCAACTTAGTCAAATACTAATCATTTGTAGCACACTTCATATACTCATTATCATAATAATGTGGTAGAACTCTAGTCCATAGCCTCTTTATACATACACCAAATATTATTCTCAATCACCGTCGTCACACTTGTTAAGTCCTAAATCATTTTGGGACCTCATCCTTTTATACACTGATCTCATTATTTGCATACTTGACTATGATCAAAATCCTCCGGTGCGAGCGGTTCAAACCATAGCCTGAAGGTACCGGTATAGTATTGATGAAACTTATACTATTCGATTTGTGTAACCTCTAACCTTCACGACACCTACTTATCACTTGTTAAGTATCGCATAAATGCTTACAACCTCGAAAATTAACCTTGTCTTCGAACTTATGTCGATTAACTTACGACAAGTCCAATGTACAAAAGTGCGGGATGTAACAAAAAGTGTTAACATAAAAAGAATATGACGCAATAATGCTCGTCTCATATATCACATCTGAACATCTTATCACAAAACTCCAATCAATCCCTTACACAGAGGCTTACGTACTCACAAATCATCTGTTATGTACATAATCCCTTACTTCTTTATGAAATAATTAACAATCACTTCTGCATTTCACCGCCGATGTTAACTCAAACATTTTACAAACTTACCTAAAGCACTCTAATATTCATTCATTAAGAGGGAGGCTTTACTTTTTTTTTTTAACACTCAAATTCTGAAATTTCAACGATCGAAGTCCTTACCTTGATCCTGCTCTGGAACCTTGATCCGGTACAAATCAATCCAACAGTAGTTGGGAAGTTCTCCCTCTTGTTGTCCTTCTACAGGCTGTTCCATGACACCTATTCCTTCTACAAACGTACCAACTATACTGATTTTTCCCGACTTACCATCACTTTCATTTGAACCTTGTTCCATAGATAACATCAAGCTTGGGTTATTTGAATTTCCCACCTTACCTGTCGATCCTTCTTGAACCTCCAATGGGTCTGTCTCCTTAGAAGACACGACTTCAGATGGATCAGTATCAATAGAGGGCATGTCCTCAGATGGATCAGTCCCATAAGAATAACTCACTCATGAAGCCCTTGAACCAACAGTCTTCTTTTTTTCCCGTAGAAGTCATCTTCCAACTACAAACAATTAGGGTGAGGATTAAGAATCTCATATCCTACAACATGGCTCCATCGCACGATTTAAAATAGGAAAAGAAGGTAACCATCCTGAATGTCCTACAGCCTCCTGTTATAAGTATGGCGTGCAACACACTCATAAACAAGACTCTATTAGACACGGCTTGTAGACAATCCTAGGACAAAACTGCTCTAATACCACTTTTGTCACGACCCAAACTAGAGGTTCATGACGGGCACCTGACCATACTAGTCAAGCACCATCTGACATATATCTGTAACATAAACATATACATAGATGAGCCGATAGGACCGTCATGTGTTAATCTTACTGACTCGTGTAAGAACATGCCTGAACATATGATAGCCTGTAAAACATGAATATGTAAACTCACAGAAATATTTAAGCAAGCCGACAAGGCTGCCGTGTACATTTATACCACAAGACCATGCATCTACTGACTATACATAACTGTCTACAAGCCTCTACTGGAGTACATGTCATAACGTGGTCAGGACAGGGCCCCGCTATACCCATACATCTGCACAACTATAACCATGCTAACTCACAAGCAACTCTAGAACAAATGGAGTGCAGTAACACTGGCCGCTGAGCTGATATCCAACTGGATGGATAACCAACCTATATCTCAAGACCTGCGGGCAAGAAAGGCAATCCCCCAGGCAATAGAGGAGTCAATATAAATAATGAACTAGTATGTAAGGCATGAAAACAACATATATAAGAGTCAAGAAAGGAATCTGAGACATGAGAATCAATCTGTGCATCTGAATGACTGTATAACTGGAAGTGTCTACATAACTCTATATAACTGAAAGTGCCTCTGAGGGCGTATGATATGAATGCTTTCTTTCAAAAATCTTACAGATATATCATATTATAACTGTTAGTGCTGAGGAACGTACAACCCGATCCATAAGTGTTAGTGCTGCGGAACGTGCAGTCCGATCCATATATCATATCAAGTCGGCCCCTCTATGGGCATCATCATCATAATCTATACCAGCTGATCAGGTGGTGATGCGTATATAACGCCTATCCCTTTCCCCATACCCCATATACATATAATATACGCGTATATAATACCTTCTGGTCATGGGTCAATGTGCAAATGTATAAATAAATGCAATGCATAAGTAAAATGAATAAATAGAAGTCTCGGAGTGACATAAAGTCGTGCTACCTCCGATAAACATCTTTGAGCTAATGTGTTAGACCTCGGACCTTTCGTGTTATTGTGCTGTGAATAGACTAACGCAAGCCTAAGGTGAGCATGAAGTCCATATGACCTTAAAGAGAGTATTTGGTACCTTTAAAGTGTATACGACAAAGATTATACAGTTATATGAATCGGTGAAACTAAGTTCGTCGAAGGAAGCAAAGTATAAGTCGTGTTGGAGAGGTTTTTGCAAGTATCGAGTTAATGATTATTTAGTAATGTCTTGGGAAGGAGTTATAGTGTCACACCCCGATCTTACTGGGGTGTGATGGGCACCCGACCCCGTAACCGGAGCCGGGCGAACCCGCTGACTCTTACCACGTACTGAAATTTTTTTTTTGAAACTTTAAAGCGAACGTATTTAATAAGATTACTCATTTATAATAAGACTCTTTCGTTGTCTTTAAATCAATTAAAATATATAGCTATACAAAACTCATATCATAATACAAACTGACTCCCAAAACCCACGACTCTGTCTGCAAAGTCTCTAACTTTAACAAGACATCATGGCATAGCGCGCTGACTCGGCGACACTCCAGAACAAATGGAGTTTGCCAACTTTGCTGGAGCATCTTCTATCCTGGCTTCTATCCGTCTGGGTGTACCTGCGCGGCATGAAACGCAGCCCCCCGAAGAAGAGGGGTCAGTACGAGCATTGTACTGAGTATGTAAGGCATGAATAGTAACGTGATAGGAGATATAGCTTTAAACAGCAACATAGTAAAAACTGTACTCATGAGTAATAACAGAATGAAACTGTAGAACATATCATGTGCTGTAAACGTAGTCTGTACATCTGAGTGCCTCTTGAGGCGGAGTCATGCATGCTTACTGTTACTCTTTACATACTTACATACATAGTCTGTCTGCATCACATAAGGCATCACAGCCTGTCTGAATCACATAACATCATTAGCCCGCATTCGGGCCTCCCGCGTCCGGGGTAATTATTTCGTGCCGCCCACTAGTGGTGGTCGTGCCCAGCCCTCTAGGACCGGTATATACATCGCAGCCCGCATAAGCGGTGACATGCCCGGCCATCTAGGAGCGGTTTAATCATCCAATAGCTGCCGCCATAGCGGTGACATGCCCGGCCATATAGGCACGGTGTAACTGCCATCACTTAAGCATGCATAAGAGCCCAACCAAAAGCTATAGCTTTATCGGAGTGACGTAAGGTCGGGAACCTCCGATTGCATTATGGAGTAATCGTGATCGTCATGTCTCACCTTGGAAGAACAATTATAAGGCGAGACTAACAACAAAGGATAACATTACGGGAAGCATAAAACAGGATCATGACATATCATTCACATACTTTGAAACCTTAACATGGTCATCATTCGAAAATAGCTTAGCATTTCATATCGTCATATTCGTCATAGTAAGAACATATCCCTAGCAAACCCATCATAGACATTTTCTCATATCTGGCGTCGTCCTTGTCGTCATAAAATCATAGTCGTCGTTTTAGTCATAAAAACCTTTAAAATCATAAAATTTAATTTTTGGAGAAAATGAATATTTTTGAAAACTTTTATAAACCTTAAGAAAGGAAAATCCTTCTTTGGAACTAATGTGTCTATCTTTTGAAAATAAGGACGTTATATAAACGTTTAACACATTTCATGTATGATTCATGCCGTAGAAAGAAAAAGGGACGAGCCTTAACATACCTGCGCCGCGCCCTTACTAGCTACGCTTATTCGTCCAACTTGTTAGTCTACATTCAAGAAGATCGACACTATCGTTAGATTCATCGACATATGCTTGTCTTAACCTTTCAAGTACATTCACTTATGATCTGCCGAAATTTCGGCAGCATCTCCCCTGTAAATATATCGTCCCGAGAATATGGCTCGGCCCAATTCATCCATTAACAACAATCCGAGAATTCAACTCGGCCAAACTAACAACAATGCCAACAATCTTACTAACAACATTCCATTTATATTCAATTCAATTCAATTCAATTCAATTCACATAATCTTTCAACAACTCAATCAACATTTTACTTTACCCGAAACCTTCCAATTCCACAACAACTATACATTTCGTCATCATTCATGCATACTAACTTCAACAACAACCTTCCATCTTCATTACATAATTCATACCGACGACAACTAGAATATCAATTTACATTAACTTACCAAAACACCTCTTATCCAACCATAACCACTTCTTACATATTTTCATGCAATCTAAGAATTCAAGCTAATGCCACATTAACTTCCTCAACATTCAAGTAATGATTACGACTTTATTTTAAATCATCAAACCTTTATTTTTCTTCATGGAATCTATAACACAACAACAAAAATATCAAATAGAATTTAGGCACCATAACTTGCCAAACTACACCTCTATTCGGCCACAATAACAACATTCATATTTTTGTGAATTTTTCATCCACCTCTATACGTCACAACAACCAACATGCTACATAGAGTTAGTCCATTCTTACTACACAACATCACACATACACGTCCAACACTATACATTTACGACCACACACCAACACACATATTTTCATAATTTTTGCCCATTTCATTATCATATAATCCATAATAACAACAACTAAAATGCCAAGTGAATTTAATTCATCATTTCTACACCACACATGGCATATACACGGCCATAACCACAACACCCCAATTTCATGGTTCTAATTTATTTCCACACACTACAACATGCATAAGAATCTATAAGAACATATAATTAAGATTAAATCTCACCTTCCATTTATCTTCTTCCTCGGCTAGAATTGGCAAATTGGAACAACAAGCGGTTTTCTCGCTCCAACAACTACTCCACGTTGACGGGGACCTTTCAATTAGTAGGAAACTAGAAGGAAAATAATTTTTCCATGACAAATCTCAAAAGGCGTCCGGCCAGCCCTTTGGCCGTGACTCCCTCTCTCTCTTTTCTTGTTCTTTCTTTCTTTCTTTTCTTTCTCTTCCCCTTAAAAGATGATCACCCCTTCCATATATATATATAACATAGGCACATGGTGGTCACATGCCACTTAGTCTTCCACCAATTTTCTCTAGATTATTCCTTTCTTTTCTTGAATTTTCTTCAAGGCCACAAAGATGACTTGTTGTGTCATCTTCTCTTTTTTTTTTTTTTTTTTGTCACATGGCCAATATGGCCCTTTTAGAATTTTCATGAACCTTTTGTGAGATTACCATTTTGCCCCTCAACTTTTCTCAATATTACCATTTTACCCCTATCCTTCCACATTATTTTCATTGGCCATTTTGCAAAATTCTCTTTTTACCCTTAACCTTTCTCAATATTTCCATACCACCAATGTTCATAAATAATATTCATAACCCCTCGTGCATTAAAATAACTCTTTAAAAATAATCTTGTCCTTAACTTCTCACCATTGTCTCGCAACATCCAAACGCACGAAATACGGGCTATAACATATAGTGCTCCTTGGATGGTTAATAAAGTGTTATACAAGTGTTAAGAAGGTTCCATAAGGATTGGGGATCAAACGAATCGACGAGAATAATTTCGGAAAAGTGGAGTTATACGACCACTTATACGGTCCGTATAAGGGTCCGTATAACCTTTACAGAGAAGGCAGATCCCTGATGGTATTATACGGCCACTTATACGGACTGTATAAAGTTATACGGATTGTATAAGTGTCGGTATAACTCAATTGGGTCACTTTTTTCCATATTTTTCTACTTTTATATATATATATATATATATATATATATATATATATATATATATATGACCCATGACCATTTAATTCATTTCCCGCACTCCCTACAACTCTTGAAAGCTCTAGAACATTCCCCATATCATATCCACACCAATCTAAGAGGAATCAAGGATTAATCACCAAGACCCAAGAGAATCAAGTGTAGATAAGCTCACTAGGGTTTATGGAAGTCAAGGTTTCCTTTGGAACTGAAGTTGGGGTTCTTCTCAAGTAGAGTATCTTCGTCCAAAGATCATTCCTACATAATCAAAGGTGAGTTTTACACTTATTTCATGTTATTGAAGGTACTGAGTGGTTGAAAGACTTGGATTAGAGAAGAATATAGAATATGAGCTCAAATATGGAAATAATGGTATTTTGAATAGTAACTTAATTTGAGTCATGATTATTAGTATGAGATGAGTATGATATCGTCATAAGTGATGTTAGTAACATTGAAGAAGTATTACATGAAGAATGGAAATGTTGTTGCATTGTAGTCATGGTTGTAGATGTTTGAAAGAGAATTATGAGGATTGAATAAGGTTTAACTTGAAGGAGTTTATTGATTATGATATTATGGGTGTTGCTATTGCTATTTGGGAGTGAGTATTATATGGAGAAAGTTGTTGAAACAAAGGAAATGCTGCCCAATTTTTGTTAGCCCTTAGTCGAGTTAGCTTAGACTTAAGCATGCTTCTAATGATCTAACCTTGGTACGAATTCTCTTGGATGTAGAGTTGTGAGCTTGGAAGGAGAGCGTTTAGTCGTTGAGAAGTCGTAAAGGTATGTAAGGTAGCCCCCTTCTTTAAAAGGCATGACTCTTATATTGTGATTTCTTTTCTATATTCCCATGATCTTCTTACATCCTAAAAGATGAAGGTTAAAAGTTCCTAAGAGCTCCTTATGAGATAGAGATGAGATGTGTTTTATAATAATGATGAGGTTGATGGTTCTAATTCTAACGGTTTCAATGTTTATGAATTGATGCTTTGATAAGGTTATGATCTTATTCTATGTTTTCCTTGATGATTGCTCATTGTTGTTAGTCTCATCTCATGTTACTAGTTCCTTCAAGGTTAGACATGACGATCATGATTACTCCATAACATGATCGGAGGTTACCGACCTTATATCACTCCGATAGAGTTATAGCTTTTCTTGAGCTCTCATGCATGCATCATGTTATGTATACGTATGATTACACCGCGCCTATATGGCCGGGCAGTCACCACTACGACAGGCGTAGTGGGCAGCTATGATGATGATTACACCATGTCTATATGGCATGGGCAGACACCACTAGTGGGCGGCTTGAGATGTTACCCCGGACACGGGCTAATGATGATCACAACGTACCTATATGGTCGGGCAGTTTATATATATGTATACATAATGTGATGTCTTTCTTTGTTAGCATGCATGACTCCGCCTTAAGAGGCAATCAGTCACAGGTTATCTCTTCATCTCATGTGCTTTTATTTCTCTATTAGGTTATTGTACATGCCTTGCATACTCAGTACATTGTTCGTACTGACGTCCTTTCTTTTATAGACGCTGTGTTCATACCCACAGGTAGACACGGAGGCGGCGCAGACGCTTAGGAGCTTACTCAGCAGTTGTATAGGAGCACCCCACTACTCCGGAGGTGCAGCCCATTGGTATATTCTTTTGTGTACATATTTGGGGCATGGCGGGGTCCTGTCCCGTCCTTATGATATCAGTACTCCAGTTAGAGGCTCGTAGATACATATGTGTGGGTAGTAGATGTTATGTGACCTCTTCAGTATATATTTTATATATCATTTTATAGCCTCGTAGGCTTATGTACATTTATGTTTTGAGAGATATTCGAAGTTCGTTTCATGATAAGCTTGTGTCGAGATGGTGTATGTCCAGGTTGAGCATGATAGATAGCATGGTGAATGGTGCTCGGTAGTCAGCCCCGGGTACCCGTCATGGCCCCTTAGTTGGGTCGTGACAAAAGTTATATCAGAGCAATTCCGTCCTAGGGTATGTCTATGAGCCGTGTCCAGTAGAGTCTTGTTTATGGGTGTGAAGCGCGCCACACTTATAAACAAGAGGCTGCGGGGCACTTAGGAATAATGATCGTCTTTCTTCTTCATAGATCGTGCGATAGAGCTATATTATAAGATTTCCTTGTTTCCCTAATTGTGCGTTATGATTTCAGCGATGCCGGTAACGAGAAAAGCAACGGCCGCTCAGAAGGGCAAGACTGCGGCAGGAAGGCGGGTTGAACAGGAGCCACCGGTAAATATAGAAGAGGGTGAGTCCCATAATGAGGCTCCATCTCATACCTCTCACACTCCGCCTATATTAGAGGAGCATGAAGGGGCCTCAGCTCCAGCTCCAGTGCCTCCAGTTCCTCGACCGGGTGCTTCGGGTCAGCAGATGACCGAGGCTATTTAGTTGTTGACATAACTAGATGCTGCCCAGGCTCAGCGGTAGAGTGTGGGTCCGGGTGATAGAGCCGCTAGTGCCAGAGCCCATGATTTTATAAGTTTGAACCCGCCAGAATTTTTCGGGTCGAAGTCGGATGAAGACCCGCAGGGTTTTATAGACGAGATGCTGAGGACACTGAGGATTATGCATGCTTCTGATACTGAGTCGGTGGAGTTAGCGTCTTATAGGTTGAGGGATGTTGTCGTTCTTTTCCACCCAAGGTTCGAAGGGCCCGAGCTGACAGGTTTCTGAATCTAGAGCAAGGAAATATGAGTGCTCGAGAGTATAGTCTCCGCTTTAATTCATTGGCCCGGTATGCTCCGACCATGGTGACCGATATGGGAAACCGAGTATATCAATTTGTGAGTGGCTTAGGGCCACATTTGATCAAAGATTGCTTGACGCCTGCACTACAGAAGGGGATGGATATTTCCCGTATTCAGGCCCACGCCCAAAATTTAGAAGAGCAGCAGCAGCCGCAAAGAGGTGAGCGTGATATGGACAGAGGGCATAGTAAGAGAGCCAAATCTGCGGATGCTAGTAGCGAGTATAGAGGGGGTCAGAGACAGTTACATTCCAGATATTCAGTCCAGTCTGCGACTAGTGCAACTCCTCGGTTTGCGGGCAGGAGATTTGACCGCCCTATTTATTCAGGACAGGATCAGAGCTCAAGAGTTTCAGGTTCTCAGGTTGGAGGTTATCCCAGTCAGAGGAGACCACCATTACCACGATGCAGCTAGTGTGGTAGATTATATTCGGGTCAGTATCGCCGAGGTTCAGATGCTTGCTACGCCTGTGGTCAGGTTAGGCATATGATGCGTGATTATCCATCGATGGGTAGTAGAGTTGGGGCCCAGCCTACAGGGTCAGCAGCCGGCTCTTCTTCATCCGTGCGCCTCGTAGGACAGAATCCCCAGGCTTCAGCAGGCCGTGGCCGGGGCAGAGGGGGAACATCTAGCTCGAGTGGCCCTTCGCAGCCCCGTATTTATGCTTTAGCTGGACGACAGGATCTTGAGTCCTCCCCTAAGGTGGTTACAGGTATACTATCCATATTCTCTTATGATGTTTATGCCCTGATTGATCCGGGTTCTACGTTGTCTTATATCACTCCTTATATTGATGGTCGTATTGGGGTGAAACCCGAGCCAATTAAACCTTTTGAGGTATCTACTCCGGTTGGTGATCCTGTAATAGCTAGACAAGTATACAAAAATTGTGCGATTATGGTATGTGACCGTCAGACTATAGCTGATACGATTGAGCTGGAAATGTTGGATTTTGATGTGATTATGGGCATGGATTGGTTGGCTTCTTGTTATGCTAATGTGGATTGGAGAACCAAGATGGTTCGATTCCAATTCCAAGGAGAACCAGTGCTTGAATGGAAAGGTAACACATCGTCTCCAAGAGGTAGGTTTATTTCCTATCTTAAGGTAAGGAAGATGATCGCTAAAGGCTATATTTATCAGTTAGTCCGAGTTCATGACGTTGAAGCAAAGCCGCCAACTATTCAGTCTGTCCCGGTGGTAAATGAGTTTCCGGATGTATTTCCAGATGAACTTCCAGGTCTTCCACTGGAATGGGAGATTGATTTTATTATTGATATATTGCCAGACACTGAACCCATATCTATTTCTCCTTACGGAACGGCTTCTGCAGAACTGAAAGAGCTAAAGGCGCAACTGAAGGATTTTCTCGAGAAGGGATTCATTAGACCCAGTTCATCGCCATGGGGATCACTTGTCTTGTTTGTAAGAAACAAAGATGGCTCCCTACGAATGTGCATTGACTATAGAGAGTTGAACAAGGTGACAATCAAGAATAAATATCCACTTCCGAGAATCGATGATTTGTTTGATCAATTGCACAGTGCCAAGTGGTTTTCAAAGATAGATATGCGATCAGGATATCACCAAGTAAGAGTCAAGGAAGAAGACATTCCGAAAACGGCTTTCAGAACTAGATATGGTCATTATGAATTTTGGGTGATGTCATTTGGGTTGACTAACGCTCCAGCAGTATTTATGAATTTGATGAATAATGTATTCAGGCCTTTTCTAGATCTATTTGTGATCGTGTTTATCGATGATATTCTAGTATATTCTAGGTCAGAAGCAGAGCATGCAGATCATCTACGTATTGTCCTTGGAATTCTTCGGACACAAGAATTATATGCAAAATTTTCAAAATGTGAGTTTTGGTTGAATTCTGTAACTTTTCTGGGCCATATATCTCAGCTGATGGCATCCGAGTGGATACTCAGAAAATTGAGGCCGTGAAGACTTTCTGGGATTAGCAGGTTATTATAGAAGATTTGTAGAAGGATTTTCTTCTATTTCAAAGACCATTGACGAAGCTAACTCAGAAATCAGCACAATTTTAATGGACCGATGCTTGTGAGCGCAGTTTCCAGGAATTGAAAGATAGATTGACTTCAGCTCCAGTCCTGACGCTTCCAGAAGGGTCGAAAGGTTATGTTGTTTATTGTGATGCCTCCGGTGTCGGATTGGGCTGTGTATTGATGCAGCACAGAAAGGTTATAGCTTATGCCTCCAGACAGTTGAGGAAACATGAGAAGAACTATCCGACCCATGATCTTGAATTAGCTGCGGTTGTTCATACACTAAAGATATGGAGACATTATTTGTATGGTGTTCATGTTGATATTTATACAGATCATAAGAGCCTCCAATATATCTTCAAGCAGAAGGAGTTGAATCTGTGGCAGAGGTGATGGCTAGAGCTATTGAAGGACTATGATGTGAGTATCTTATATCATCCTGGGAAAACAAATGTGGTGGCTGATGCTCTTAGCCGCAAATCTATGGGCAGTTTATCTAACATTCAACCAGAGAAGAAAGAGTTAATCCGCGAGCTCCACCGGTTAGCTAATCTAGGAGTCCGCTTAATAGACTCGGGCATTACAGGAGTTGTTTTTCATGATCTAACTACTTCATCCTTAGATATAGAAGTGAAAAGGGGCCAATGTGAAGATCCCCAATTAAGTCACTATAGAGATACACTTCCTCAGAAAGAGAAGTCACCATTTCAGGTTTCTACAGATGGAGTTCTCAGGTACTGGGGCAGGTTATGTGTTCCGGGTGTTGCAGGACTACATCGTCAGATTCTGGAAGAAGTTCATTACTCCCGGTATTCTATTCACCCAGGAGCGAAAAAGATGTATCACGATCTCAAGTTAATGTATTGGTGGGATAGGATAAAGAAAGATATAGCAGAGTTTGTAGCTCAATGCCCAAATTATCGAGTGAAAATTGAACATCAAAAGTGTTATATCCCGTATTTTGAACAACGGGACAATCCGGATTAACTACGATAAGTTAGGGGCAAGACTATTCCGGGATACGAAGTTGAGATTTTTTTTTTGTTTGTTTGAAAAGCATAAGTTGTGTATGACTTTAGTGGCATGGAAATATTAAGGAAACATTTGGGGTCAAATTCTATTTTTGGAAAGTAATTAGTGGATGAAAAAAAAAAAAAAAACAAAGGACCATGTGGCCAGCCACCTTGGTGTGGGCCATGGCCACATGGATGGTTAATACTTGTGTTTAAAAAAGATGACTTAGTCATCTTATTTCCCATTCCAACACTTAAGAGAAATCTAGAAAAATCAAGAGAGCTTGGAGAAGAGAAAGAAGGGTGTTCGGCCATAGCTTGAATTTTCAAGACAAAAATTAAGCCATCAAAAAAATTATTTCTTCAAGCAAACTTACTAATTGGAGGGTGCTTAGTAACGTGGAGTTGTTGTTTCAAGCGATAGATTACTCGTTTTCATCCTTGGCCAACTTTAGGCAAGTTGAGAAGTTGTGAAAAAAGGTGAGTTTAATCTTGTTTTCATGTGTTATAGACGGTTTATATGTGTTGTTGTATGCTAGAATGGAAGGAATTCATGATAGAAATCAAGTTGAGGCCGTGTATATGGTGTTTGGGCCGTGTGTATGTGTGTTGTGTTAAAAGCAATGAATTAATTCTAGCTAGCATGTTTTGATTGTTGTAGTGTGAAGAAAAGAATGAAAATCATCTATATGTGTGTATAGGGTGTTGGCCGAATAGGTCCCCCTTTGTGTAGATTGAGAATGAACAAATTGTCGTTAGTATTTTAGTTGTCGTCGTTATGGATTCTATGATGAAAAATGCAAGTTTAATGACTCAAAATGATGTTGTAATGATTATGGGTTGATTTGGAAGTTAATGCGAATTTTATGTAATTATTGTAGTTATGGAAGTGACATTGTAAATGTGTGGATTTATTGGTGTAAGTCATGAATTTGAGAGAAAGAAATATGGGTGTAGTGCCCTCGGGTTGGGGGCCGGTGGGTGAGTTGGAGTGTGGTTTGGGTTGTTTGGAAAATTGTGTGAATTGTTTAAAGCGTTCTTGAATATTGTTTGAATGGTTTTGGATTAGCAATCGAATGTATAAACGTTGATATTGGTTTGAATGTAAGTAGTTGAAGTGAGTATATCGGATTATTATGAATGTTGTTGAGTTATGTAAAAAGAGCTACTAATGTTAAAATGCATTTTTGAATTGATTATTGATGTTGTAGTTTGGTTGTTGGTGTTGTTGTTGATGAATTTGGCCGAGTTGAAATCTCGGGGTTGGTGTATTTACAGGGGAAATACTGCCCAAATTTCTGTAGAATTTGGTGTTCGTTTGGAATTGAATGCCTAAACGCCTATAGCTAATGCTTGATATATTTGGCGTTGTGTAGATCTTGGAGTGCCCGAGACTTGAGGCTTGACTTAGCTTGAGAGCGGACGAGGTATGTGAAGCCTAATCTTTCGTTCTTTTGGCATGTCCTAGCGTTAAGTAGGCTATGATATGAACCTCGGGGAAACTCCACTCCTACGATCCGAGCTTGTATACGACTTTCATTCGCCTCCTTAGACTTATTCTCTTAATATGGTCAAGTTAGAGTACTTATGTTTTCATATGATTGAATTTCTAAAGCTATGTAAAGTATTTTTCTCTTAAAAAGATTCCGAAACTACGAACGCTCGTAACTTCCGTAGACGAGCTCGGATCGCCTCGAAACACTCATAGGAGGTTCCATAAGGTATAACATTCCCCAACTTCCATAGGCGGGCTCGGATGGGGTTGATACCCATCTGTGGGTCCCGCGACTTTTCTATGTTCGTTCTTAATGACCTTCGGGAAGGACTTAGTATTACTTTCACCTTAACTCCCGAGTATGGATTCCTTATTTATTTAATGAGTTTATGACTATGATTTTATGCATATGGTTACTCACGACTCCGCTCGTGCATATGGTTAGTACTTCCTTCGCGTCCCGGCCGGCTATGTTTCGTGCGCACTATGTGATATTCGTATGATGTGTTACGGTTCACCGAGTTCCTCGCTAGAGGGCCGGGTACCGCTTATGGCGTTATGATGTGTTACGGCGTTATGATGTGATGTGATATGTCGGGTTTCGGAGATATGAAATCTTCTGGAGTATGATGTGGTATGGCGCCATCGACAGGCGGGCGACCATCGTTCTAAGAGCCCATGCATGATTTATGTTTTTAAACTAAATGTTTTGACATTTTGCATATTGTACTTATTTTCTGTATCTTCTGTTCGATTATGATTCTGTTACTATATTTTCCTTGCTTTGCATACTCAGTACATATTCCGTACTGACCCCCTTTCTTCGGGGGCTGCGTTTCATGCCCGCAGGTACAGACGCTCAGCTTGGTGATCCACCCACCTAGGACACCTATTCTCGTCGTCGGGAGTGCTCCTTCGTCCGGAGCTTATATTTTGGTATATATGCTTTTCTGTTGCATATGTATATATTCATTCAGGGATACGGCGGGGCCCTGTCCCGTCATATGATTCTGTTACTCTGTTTAGAGGTTTGTAGACATGTATGTGGGTTATGGTTGCTCCTGTACAGATGTGTTCGTACGTTTTATGTTTGGGCGGTCTTATCCGCCGTGGCAGCCTTGTCGGCTGCATATGCGCATTTTGGTATGCTATGTACATTACGACAGCCTCGCCGGCTTTTGTGACATATGTTGGCTATTATGCGATAATCTGAGACTATCTGTGATTATTTATATTTATGCAACTGTAGTATGCTAATTCTGAGTGTCAGGGACGTATGAGTGTCCAATTCGGACACTAGTCACGACCTACGGGGTTGGGTCGTGACAAAAAGCCAGGAGGATTATTACAAGCTATGGAAATTCCAACCTGGAAATGGGAGGTGATCAACATGGATTTTATTGTAGGTTTGCCTCGTTCTCAGCGTAAGTATGACTCCATATGGGTAATTGTTGACAGACTCATGAAATCAGCTCATTTTTTTCCAGTCAGGACTACATATTAAGCAGAAGATTATGCAAGGTTATATCTTAAAGAGATAGTGCGACTCCATGGTGTGCCAGTATCTATTATCACAGATAGAAGAGCCCATTTCACTTCTAAATTCTGGAAATCCTTTCAAGAATGTTTGGGAACTCAAGTGAGACTTAGCACTGAATTTCATCCACAGACTGATGGACAAGCTGAACGCACTATTCAGACCTTAGAAGATATGTTGCGGGCATGTGTATTAGACTTCGGAGGTAATTGGGATGAACATTTTCCACTTATTGAGTTTGCCTATAACAACAATTATCATTATAGCATCCAGATGGCTCCATATGAAGCTCTGTATGGAAGGAAATGTAGATTGCCAATTGGATAGTTTGAAGTTGGAGAGACCCAACTGATAGGTCCAGAATTGATTCAGCAAGCGATGGAAAAGATCAAGCTCACCCGAGACCGATTGTTGACAGCTCAAAGTCGCCAAAAGTCTTATGCGGACAATTGCCGACGGAACTTAGAATTCCAAGTTAATGATTGGGTGTTCCTAAAAGTGTCGCCGATGAAGGGCGTAATGAGATTTGGCGAGAAGGGGAAGCTCAGTCCCCGGTATATTGGACCTTATAAGATTGTACGCAAGGTGGGCAAAGTGGCTTATGAACTAGATTTAACTCCAGAGCTTGAATCAGTTCACCCAGTGTTTCATGTGTCAATGCTCCATAAGTGTGTTAGAGATCCTTCCATAATCATGCCTGTAAATGATGTTTAAGTTACAGAGAAGTTGGCTTATGAAGAGGTACCCATTGCTATACTAGATAGGCAAGTGCGGAAACTCAGAAACAAAGAGGTAGCCTCAGTTAAGGTCTTGTGGAGAAATAATAACCGAGAGGAAATGACTTGGGAAGCAAAAGAAGATATGAAGTCCAAATATCCGAATTTGTTTCCACCCCCACAAGAGGTTCAAGACGAGACGCCATTGGCATAAGGTATGTAATGTTTTCTTTTAATGCTTTTGGTCGTGTGTGGCCATGTTTTCTTGTTGTTGTTGTTGTAGCCCTGTGAGGCGATGTTATTGTGGCTGTTGTGACAGGATGGTAGGGCCATATTACAGGGGAAACTATGGCAAAATTTCGGTAGAATTCCCTGAGAACTAAACATTCGAGGACGAATTTTCTTAAAGGGGGGGGGGGGAGGGCGAAGGGGGGGGGGGGGAATGTTACACCACGGACCTTTCGTGTTGTTGTGCTGTGAATAGACTAACGAAAGCCTAAGGTGATCATGAAGTCCATATGACCATAAGGAGAGTATTTTGTAGCTTTAAAGTGTATACGACAAAGATTTTAAAGTTATATGAATCGGTGAAACTAAGTTCGTCGGAGGAAGTAAAGTATAAGTCGTGTTGGAGAGGTTTTTGCAAGTATCGAGTTAACAATTATTTAGTAATTTCTTGGGAAGGAGTTATAGGGCTCCTTGGATGGTTAATAAAGTGTTATACAAGTGTTAAGAAGGTTCCATAAATGTTGGGGATCAAACGAATCGACGAGAATAATTTCGGAAAAGTGGAGTTATACGAGCACTTATACGGTCCGTATAACTTTATACGGTCCGTATAACTTTATACGGTCAGTATAACTTTATACGGTCCGTATAACTTTATACGGTCTGTATAACCTTTACAGAGAAGGAAGATCCTTGATGGTATTATACGGTCACTTATACGGACCGTATAAAGTTATACGGACCGTATAAGTGTCCGTATAACTCAATCGGGTCACTTTTTTCCAGATTTTTCTACTTCTATATATATATGACCCATGACCATTTAATTCATTCCCCACACTCCCTACAACTCTTAAAAGCTCTAGAACATTCCCCATATCATATCCACACTAATCTAAGAGGAATCAAGGATTAATCACCAAGACCCAAGAGAATCAAGTGTAGATAAGCTCACTAGGGTTTGTGGAAGTCAAGGTTTCCTTTGGAACTGAAGTTGGGGTTATTCTCAAGTAGAGTATCTTCATCCAAATATCATTCCTACATAATCAAAGGTGAGTTTTACACTTATTTCATGTTATTGAAGGTACTGAGTGGTTGAAAGACTTGGATTAGAGAAGAATATAGAATATGAGCTCAAATATGGAAATAATGGTATTTTGAGTAGTAAATTAATTTGAGTCATGATTATTAGTATGAGATGAGTATGATATCATCATAAGTGATGTTAGTAACATTGAAGAAGTATTACATGAAGAATGGAAATGTTGTTGCATTGTAGTCATGGTTGTGGATTATTGAAAGAGAATTATGAGGATTGAATAAGGTTTAACTTGAAGGAGTTTATTGATTATGATATTATGGGTGTTGCTATTGCTATTTAGGAGTGAGTATTATATGGAGAAAGTTGTTGAAACAAAAGAAATGCTGCCCAAGTTTCGTTAGCCCTTAGTCGCTTTAGCTTAGACTTAAGCGTGCTTCTAATGATCTAACCTTGGTCCGAATTCTCTTGGATGTAGAGTTGTGAGCTTGGAAGGAGAGCGTTTAGTCGTTGAGAAGTCGTAAAGGTATGTAAGGCTAGCCCCCTTCTTTCAAAGGCATGACTCTTATATTGTGATTTCTTTTCTATATTCCCATGATCTTCTTACATCCTAAAAGATGATGGTTAAAGGTTCTTAAAAGCTCTTTATGAGATAGAGATGAGATGCGTTTTATAATAATGATGAGGTTGATGGTTCTAATTCTAAAGGTTTCAAAGTTTATGAATTGATGCTTTTCTAAGGTTATGATCTTATTCTATGTTTTCCTTGATGATTGTTCATTGTTGTTAGTCTCACCTCATGTTACTAGTTCCTTCAAGGTGAGACATGACGATCATGATTACTCCATAACATGATCGGAGGTTACCGACCTTACATCACTCCGATAGAGTTATAGCTTTTCTTGAGCTCTCATGCATGCATTATGTTATGTATACATATGATTACACCGCACCTATATGGCCGGGCAGTCACCACTACGACAGGCGTAGTGGGCAGCAATGATGATGATTACACCACGTCTATATGGAATGGGCAGACACCACTAGTGGGCGGCTTGAGATGTTACTACGGACGAGAGAGGCCTCCGACGCGGGCTAATGATGATCACACCGTACCTATATGGTCGGGCAGTATATATATATATATATATATATATATATATATATATATATATATATATATATATATATATATATATATACATGATATGATGTCTTTCTTTGTTGGCATGCTTGACTCCGCTTTAAGAGGCAATCAGTCACAAGTTATCTCTTCATCTCGTGTGCATTTATTTCTCTATTATGTTATTGTACATGCCTTGCATTCTCAGTACATTATTCGCACTGAGGTCCTTTCTTTTATGAACGCTGTGTTCATGCCCACAGGTAGATAGGGAGACGGCGCAGACGCTTAGGAGCTTACTCAGCAGTTGTACAGGAGCACCCCACTACTCTGGAGGTGCAGCCCATTGGTATATTCTTTTGTGTACATATTTGGGGCATGGCGGGGTCCTGTTCCGTCCTTATGATCTCAGTACTCCAGTTAGAGGCTCGTAGATACATATGTATGGGTAGTAGGTGTTATGTGACCTCTTCAATGTATATTTTGTATATCATTTTGTAGCCTCGTGGGCTTATGTGCACTTTTGTTTTGAGAGATATTCAAAGTTCGTTTCATGATAAGCTTGTGTCGAGATGGTGTATGTCCTGGTTGAGCATGATAGATAGCATGGTGAGTGGTGCTCAGTAGTCAGCTCCGGGTACCCGTCATGGCCCATTAGTTGGGTCGTGACATAATGTCATCAATATACGTAACCTCAGGACCCATGAACAGAAGGAATTATCATAAAAGTGGTACAGGAACATCAAAGATTAGAGTACTCCTAATTCTTCAAAGAGTAAAGTGATATGGAAGTTCGTTCATTCACTCATTTACTCATATCATAAGGATCATGCCAAAATGAAAGGAAGAATAGCCTTAACATACCTTTTCTTAGCTCAACGGCTCATGAACTCAACTCATATCTGCTCCTTGAACTATATGATAACAATAATGATACTATCGTTAACCATACAAATGACTCTCTTAATCGTGTAACGAAAGTTTAACTTATCGTAAAACAAAACGGGCAGCATCTCCCCTGTTCTTTCTTCAACTTCATATATCAACAACAACAACAACCAAAACAATCTAGAAAGTATAGACATCAATAACAAGATACCATGTAGCAACAACAAGTCATAAGCATTTCACAACGAGCGACAAGCTCAGATTAGAACCCATATCACCCCTTATGGATATCTTACCTCAACTAAACATTACTTATAACATGATAATGAATTCATTCATCAAATATTCCAGCCTTATATCATCCAAAAATAACAATCAAACAGCCCAACAACAACAACACAACCCAATATAAGCTTTCCAATTACTTTAACAATCGTGTCGAGTGGTAAGCTCGATCTACGAATAACGAAACATAATTTGAGTTCAATTCTTTTTTTATTTTTTACAAATCAGTCTAAAACCTTCATAAAATTATACTCATATTTACCATGTCATTTCCACATCAAAACATCTCCAAAATACATTCCAAAACTGCCCATAAGTTTACCCTTCAATCCTTATTTCCTATTAGTGGTTTCTATATGTTTTCTTCTCCATTTCATTTAAATAACAAATGAATAATATTGAAAGTAATAACCACGACATATTCATGTTATATTCCATAATTTCCACCCATTAGAAGCCATTATTATATACTCAAAATAGTCCAATAAAAACTGGCCATGATTTAGGCAATTTCATTGCTATCTTGTGGTGTTTTGCCTCAAATGACTTCACCCACATGGAATTAAGCTTAATCACAACCAATAACATGTTATAAATACCTTAAGAAGAAGCTGTGGCTCAGAATCCAACCGTGGTTCAGCTCACAGAAAGCCTTAATAGCATAACAACATCATAGTCTTGTTGTTCTTGGGGGTTTCCAACACTTTAATGAAAGATTGGATTGTTTTCCATTTGATTTGGCTTAGGAACCTTGGAGATATGTTAGGAAAGGATTTGGAGAGGTTTTGGTCGAAGTTTGTTGAAGAAATACTGAAAAATGAATTCTACAACACGTTTTAAAGAAGCAAAGGTCGGCCACCGCCTCAAGTGGGGCCCAAACTGGCTGCCTGTGCAGTCTCGCGAAAACACGAATATCTTTCTACTCCGATGCCGTATTGGTGAACGGTTTAATGCGTTGGAAACTAGACTCGTAGACCTTCAATTTTATGGGTGGAATAGCCCATAACTCTAAGTATATTGGGAGAAAAACTCAGTGACATCTGACCCAAATTTAAGCAAACTTATGAACGTAACTTGTGACGACTTTTGTCGACTTTTATTTCACAACTCACTTGAATTCAAAACTTAACACACGACTATAATAAGACTAAAATACCTCTTTAAATGACCTTCTTATCATGTTAAGCACCCCTAGTCTTACCTCAAAAGTACGGGTTATAACATTCTCAAACTTGCCGACTTTCGACAAAACTTATTATTTCCGATTCATTTGACGTCCAACCTCCCAATACTTACCAAACATGACTATAACTCTCATATACATAGGATGATCATGTAGAATCTCTTATGACCTGGACAAAAAAATTTCTTTCTCATTCTACATCGATTAACTCACGACGAAACTCAACGTATAAAAGTATGGGGTGTAACAGGATGTGACGCTTTTGTCCTTTAATACTAGATTATGCCGCTCTTATGACGATTTGTCCTTTTGTGGCCTCTTTGCCTAGATTGTCCATCCTTGTAGCGTTTTGTCCATTGATATGGCCCTTCTGGCTAGACTGTTCCGCCCTTATGGCATTTTATCCTTTATGTAGTCCCTTTTGTCTATTGAGAAGGATTTCCCCCCTGATGCCTTCAAGTCTTATGAAGATCACCCCGATACCTCTCTCCATTTTTGCGAGTTGTATTCGTATGAACCTGTACTTAAGAAAATGGTTAGTACCTACGTTATCGCTTTTGCTAGCGACCTTAGTCAAACTACTCTGAAAAAGGCTTTGCAAAATAACTGTGCATCGTTTGTTTGTTGTAGAAGTAGGAAAACATGCATGTCCCTTTCTAAGGTGGACAAACAAATATACGTCCCTTTCTGAGGTGGACGAGCAAATATATCCCTTTCTAAGGTGGACAAGCAAGTATGTCCCTTTCTAAGGTGGATAAGCGAACATTCATCCCTTTCTAAGGTGGATGAGCACGTATTCGTCCCTTTCCAAGGTGTATGAGCAAGTATGTCCCTTTCTAAGGTGGACAAGCGAACGTTCACCCCTTTCTAAGATGGATGAGCAATGTATTTGTCCCTTTCTAAGGTGGACGAGCAAGTATATCCCTTTCTAAGGAGGACAAGTACATATTCGTCCCTTTTTAAGGTGGAAAAGTGAACATTCACCGCTTTCTAAGGTGGATAAGCAACATAATTGTCCCTTTCTAAGGTGGACGAGCAAGTATGTCCCTTTCTAAGGTGGACAAGCACATATTCGTCCCTTTATAAGGTGGACAAGCAAGTATGTGTCCCTTTCCAAGGTTAACAAGCACATATTCATCCCTTTCTAAGATGGACAAGCAAGTATGTTAAAAGTAAATCTCCCA
Source organism: Lycium ferocissimum (assembly GCF_029784015.1). Classification (NCBI taxonomy): domain Eukaryota; kingdom Viridiplantae; phylum Streptophyta; class Magnoliopsida; order Solanales; family Solanaceae; genus Lycium; species Lycium ferocissimum. Next base: position 8,869 of record NW_026726721.1, on the reverse strand, counting down.
CTCCCGAGAAAACAACAAATATCCCACTTCTGGGCAAATAGCAAGTATCCCACTTGCGGGTAAAAATAAATCGATATACCGAGAACCATGAGTTAGACATAGTTTATGATTCCTCTGATACTTGTTGATGTGGGGCGAGTTGTCCCAGCTTGTGGTCATGGAAAGCCATTGATAACTTGGCATAGACTCGACTTGTGTCGTCAGATAGGCTTTGTTTGATATCTCTGGTCATTTGTCAAAGACTTGATTTCCATTTCATCTAGAATAACGAGCGTCTCTTCAGTTTGATAGAGAGACTTGATGCTTGACAGCGTTCCTCGCAAAAATCTTTATACAGGAATCAGTAGGGTGCAACGAATAAAGTTGTGTATGAAACCGTTCAATGCGGCGATCCTCATCTTGATGGATGCCTTTTACAACGCCATGTTTATTTGGCATCGTCATTTTGTAGCTTGTTACGTGTTGAGGAATGGTTCTGATGTTGACAGCTAAAATAGTCGATTTCAGGACGTCATATAAGGTGTGTCCCTACTTTGTTTGGATTTCACGGAAAAAGGGAGATGTTTGCTAAAGTGTTTTAGTCATTTGAGAGATTTGATTGGATAGCAAGTTGCCCCGGTCTAAGTCGCGTCGAGGATCTCTTGTGTCGAACCTTGAATTGGAATTTTTGAGACCCTCTCTCAATAATTCTGCCCCAGTTAAGGCTTCGTGTCGGCTGAATCTTATGCCGAGTTGTTGTGAAGGAATTTTTAAAGTCCTCTAAAAAATTCTTCCCCAAAGGTGCGATCTGCGTCGATCGTCTTCTCTTGTCAATCATCTTGAAGGGAATTTTTTAGGTCTCCTCAAAAATTCTGCCCTAGTTCAGGATCGCTAGTGGCTGATCACTACTCGTACTCTGGAATTCTGCACCTCTGAGGTTTCCTAGGGGTTTCTTGGATTTTTCAATTGGTACGACCGAGCTCGAAAAGCTCCTACGTATCCTACTGTGTCAAGAATCAGGTTGAATGTAGTTCGAATGGAGAAATAGTATTTTTTTCCTAAAATGTGACCGAGTCCTATGAGGACTGCCTATCTATCCCACCTCGGAAAGTCAGGTCACTATGTAGTTCAAGTAGCGAGGTCAAAAAATGAACCTATTTTGCCCCAGTGTTGAATTATGGGTGAGAGGCGGGATAGCGTTTGCGAATCAGAATGATTTCGGAAAGCCATGAGTTGTGATGGGTTCGGTGATTTGAGTTTCCCATATGTACCCCAAAGACTTAAGCGAATATTAGAGACAAATGGTGTCTGTCGCTCAAGCATAGGGATAAGAGGCTTGCAACCTCTTAGTTATAAATGTGGTCGGCGACACATCCACAAATAAGACTTTACATGGACATAGTTTCCACACTGCTTTGAGAACGTTGTCACCTTGATCTCTGAAAGAAAGGGGATTGAAATCATCGTAGCGCTGAATTATGTTTGCACCAGACACTTGTGCTCTTTCAAGAGTGCATTGGTGAAAGGGCGATCTCGAAAGGCAATCATCCTGTGCATCTTAGCATAGATGGGGTCGACACGGGTTTTGGCTGGTTGGGGAGTTACGCATCCCTTTTTAGCATAGTTCTTGACGTTGACTTGGGGCTCTTTGCCTATAGCTTTCTTAATCCTTGCTAACTTGAGGCTCATTGCCCCGTAGCTTTCGTTGCTGACTTGAGGCTCGTTCCCTTGTAACTTTCTTGTCATTGTGCTCGCAGAAAATTTCCTTAGTGGGATAATGATTGACTCATGTTGATCCCATGTAAATTGTCATGATAGACTGGGGATGACGGCGAACATAAACCCTGGAAGAAGTGTTGAGAGATTCGAGGGCTAACTAGCTGATTTAAGGACGTCACATAAGGCACGCCCCCATTTGCCTGGATTTTCGTGAAAGGAGTTATTTATTCGAATGGGTCATTTTTGGAGTTTGAACAAAGTTGTCGAACATTTGAACAAGTTGCCCCAATTTCCGGTCCTTCGGGTACTCATTTCAAGATGTTTATGAACGAAGATTTGAAGAGTTTAACTGATTCAAAGACATACCCTCGATCCGCTTTGAGGGTCCGTAGTTTGAAATAGCGAAAGACCGTACCCTTATGTAGGATTGCCTACATATCTTGCTGGAACAAGAATCAGGTCTACGTAGTTCATATTAAAACTAATTTTCCACGAGAGGGTGGGTGGAGATTGGTAGCATATGAATGAATGACGGATGGAATTTTTTTGAATGTTTTGACATTTGATAGATGAGTAGCGTAGCGCATGGGCGGGCTAAAAGGGATCATGTGTAACGACCTGTTCGGTCGTTATTTAATATTTCGCGAAACCATGCCCAATCTAGGTCGAGGATTGTAAATAATAAGCTCCATGATGTGTTTTAAGAGTTAAGAGTGGGAAAAATCAATTTCGGAAGGATTTGAGAATTTCAGGCCAGAAAATAAAGCGGACCGTTATAGCGGTCAGTGGACCGCCATAGCGGCTTAGTGGCCACCGCAGCGGTCCACGCGGAATAGTAGCCTGAATTTCTGTACTTAGTCTATTTTTCTCTCCCTTTTAACAAAAGACTCTCAAGGGCTGCTCCTAGGGTTCCTCATGAAAGAAAAACCATGGACCCCAAGAAAAAAAAACTTTTAATTTCTTTTCCACCCTTCCCTACGAACATTATCGCTCATGGAATCGGACAAAGGCTAAGCAGACGAGAAATTCTTGGAGAATTAAATATTTGTTCGTCAAAGAGGTAGGTTATGATTTACTTTAGTTAGACTTTGATTAGCAAATCGTATATACATTTAGAGTTGATGAGAGAATGCATGCTTAGGTCTTCGGACACGGAGTTTTGGATGGACGGACTTGTTAATGTGATTCAGATATGGTATAATTAGGGCTATAATAATAATGATTTAGTTAATAGGAAGTGATGTTATCACTAGGGAGATACCTCGTGTTTACTTTTATGCAACTCTAGAAGGGGGTGAATTCCGTCTGTATGTCCTATTTTGTTGAACATTTATAAGGGTGTTTCCTTGAAAATAAGAGGTTGTATTAAAAGAATTATATTGAGTTGGGTTGACATTACGCTCATCAAGGGCTGGAATTATGATTGAGTTGTCATGTAGTATCGTGCATTGCACTGCATGGTTTATGCGGAGATACAGGTAACAGGCAAGGCTGAGTATGGGCATTGTGTTATCCGGCCTTGTGGCCGTGGAGTTGAGTACATGAATTACATATATGTATATGATTTAAAATTCGCGATCGAGGTTCGTTCCGAGGCGGAGGTTTGTCCTCAGGTCCGAGGAGTATTCCGGAACGAGTGGTACATGGACACCATGGGTCCCCTGCAGGTCATGGCTACTGAGCAGAGACATCAGATAACGTGTATGTACAGTGTGTTTGGGCCCTGCATCACATTTGCATTGCACTACATCTCATGATTTTATGTTATACATGTGTTTACTACTGTCGTTAATATTGCTCATTTATTCCATATGTGTTGTTGAGAGCCGGTGGAAAGGGGGTTACACAGGGTAAGTGTAGTGTTGGTTGTCAGATAGTAATTTATTTTCCTGGATACATTATATTATAGTAGTATGGAGTAGGTGAACTCGTTTAACAACAAGGGTAAAAGTATAGCATACGGTGAGTGGAACAGCGAGAGTTACTAGGTTGGATAAAGGTAGGGAATGATTATGATTTAGTAGAATACCTTATAGTTCGGAAATAAAAGAAGTGAGCTTCGAGAGAAGCAAGGTATGGGGGCGATGTTGTAGTAATCTTTATTTAGAATTCTGAGGTTCATTTACTTAATTGCTTATCTTATTGGCTTTATTTGGTATTGCGTGAACTAATCTTAGTCGACCTATGATGCTTACCAGTACGTGTGGTGTAATGATACTACTCTTGCTATGCCCTTTCCAGGTGTAGATGTGTTGCAGGTCTTAGCTGAAGTTTTGTCGCGCGGATCCACCAGATATTCTCCTACAGCTTCGCCTATCTCACTTCCGGCGGAGGTTGTGTCATTTATTTTGTCTTCTTGTAATTTAGGAGCTTTGTACCTGTCTAGACGAGATCCCCAGGGAATTCTTTCGGATTTTGTTGCATTTGAAGCGAGTCTGTTATCTATCGTTTCTACTAGTTGCTGTTGTTCTGTCATGTTATATCCCGTATTTTTGTACATTGGAATATTTTTAAGCTAATCGAGATAAGTTTAAGGACAAGATTATTTTGGAATATGAGATAGAGACTTTTAATCCCCGATTTTAATTAGTACACGAATTGCTTATAAATTTTATTTGGTATAGAAATATTAGTGGAGATTAGGGATTAATTAACCATGATTAGATTATTAAGTAAGGATTAGAGACTAATTATTATTAATTAAGTCATTAGTGGGCTAAGTGGACCCCACTATAGCATGGCCAAATCTAATTGGCCCATGCTATAAGTGGGGCACGTGTCATCTATATGTGCTGCATATATATAATAAATTGATCACTAATGGACTAAGGCATTCATTCATTTCATCTTCTTCATATTGTGAATTATAGAGAGAGAGAGTCCAAGCCATGGCAGCTCACGGCCATGGCTGAGCAAGCTTAAGCTCACAAATTTGATACCAAAAATTAATTTTCCAAGGTATTCCAACCATTTGAAAGATCAATAGCAATGTGAACTAGTCATTGGGGCAGCAAGAATATTTACCATTTCAATCCACGAATTTCAGCAAATTAAGGAGCCAAGTTTGTTAAGGTAATATTTAATATTCTTCTACATGTTTTAGAGGTGGTTTAGACTTGTATAAATTGGTAGATGTGAATTGGATATAAGGAATTATGTATGTTGATGTTGAGGTGTTGTTTGGGCCGTGTAGGGGGCTGTTCTAATTAGTAATGGTGAATTAATTTTAATTAGCATTGTGGTTGTTGTTGTCATGGATTATATGATGAAAGTGAAGGAATTTGATGGTTAAAGTTGAAGTTGTATTTGTTTTGTGGGCTGTTTAAGGACTTATTGTGATATTAAGGTAGTTTTCTTGCATATGAATAATTGATGTTGTTGTCGTGTATGTGTTGATATGATTCGCAAATTTGGATGAAAAGAGTGTATGAGATAATGTATAAGGAGCGTATGTGGTTTGCTTGGTGTATTTGTAGACGTTCGTGAGATTATCGGGCATCTCTATGTTGTTAATTAGGGGCTGTTTTGGGACGTGTTGTTGTTCTCGTTGAATTGGAAGATTAAGTGTAGTTAGAGTTATGCATCACGTTGTTACAATGGTTGGACTATAAGGTCGTTTCGATGAAATGTTATGACTATAGATTATTACGAATAACTTGAATACGTCGTAATCGTTAGATTAACTATTGGTGAATGTTGTGGTATGTGGGCTGATCGGAATGTTATGCGGGCTGTTCGGAGTATCCTTGAATCTAGTTTTGGTTAGTCTTGATATAGTACTTAAACGTGTGGTTATGGATGTTGATTTGGTTGTTTTATAGTTGGCTTGGATATAGGGGAAATGCCGCCTAATTTTCTAGAAATGAGCTACTAACGTTGGAATACGTTTTGAACCTTCCCGTAGCTTAACCATAAATTTTAACATCTTAATATAGGTTGAGACACTTCGGGCAGCGTATACGTATTGTGTCACGGATAAGCGTTAAAGGTATGTAAAGCTATCCTTTCTTTCTTTTGGCATGATTTATATGAAACGAACAAATGACGAATGTATAAGCTCCTATTCTTAGAGACACTAGGATGGCTAATTTCCTTGACTTCCATAAGCTATTTCATGTTATCTTGATACGTGTCCATGAATCCTGAGGCTCTATTTGATATAGTCCATAGTGACGTCCAGAGGGTACTTAACATGACTATCGCCTTTGATATTCGAGTGTTAGTTCATTCTACACATTCCATTAAGTGTCAGATGATGATTTAGTTTGCATATGGTTGCTCACTACTCTGCTCGTGCATGCTGTTATTATATCTTTCACCGAGTCCCCTGATGGGTCGGTATGTATTCGTGCTTTCAACCGCATTGTTCACCGAGTCCCTCATAGAGGGCGGGTACGTATATATATATACATATATGATGATATGATGATATGATGATGTGATGATGGCACCGAGTCCCGTGATGGGCCGGGTATGGTATACATGTATACGACTTATTCACCGAGTCCATAATGGGACGGATATGGTATATGATATAGCTATGCATGATGTTATTTCATAAGGCATGTGCATGTATGATTTCTTGATTATCATACTTGTCTCTGTAATCTCTATTTCATTATGATCTTCTTAATGTGTTTCATGCTTTATACTCAAGACATATCTCGCATCGACCCCTTTCTTCTGGGTCATGCGTTTCATGCACGCAGGCGTATACTCGATTTGGTGATCCTCCAAACTTAGGACTTCTACTCAATTGTCTTGGAGTGCTCCATTGTTCCGTGAGCTGGGACTTTTGTTACAACATCCTTTTGATGTATATATATGTTTATCCAGGGGTACGGCGGGGCCCTGTCCCATCATATTTCACTATCGATACTCTTAGAGGTCTGTAGACATATGTGTGGGTTGTATATAGATGTTGTTCAGCTGTGTCAATATGACTTATTTTGGGACGTTCCCGTACGTAGTGGCAGCCTCCCTTGTCGGCTTATATATATATATTTTGGGATATATTTCTGTTGTATGTAGTGGCGCTTGTCGGCTTGCGTATATATTTGGAATGTTCCCGTACGTTATGGCGGCCTTGTCGGCTTGTGTATTATGTTATCTTTTGATTGGTTGTGACTCCTCAGGAGACAGGTTACCTGTATATATATATGTGACGTTCTGAGATAACGTCGTGTCTTTGCAAGCTTCCATATTGTGTTTAGTTTTGGGTTGACTATATCTAACAGGTACGTATACGAGTATCCAGCTCGGGCACTAGCCACGGCCTACGGGGTTGGGTCGTGACAAAAGTGGTATCGAGCGGTCATCCCTCTACGAGTGTCTACGTACCGTATCTAGTAGAGTCTTGTTTATCGGTGTGTTATGCACCACATCTATAAACGTGAAGCTCACAGGACATTTAGGATGTTATCTTTCCTTCTCACTAGATCGTACGATATAGCTATATTATCAGATAATCCCTCCCTACAGATTATTATGTTTACGTCGATGCCTCCAAAGAAAGCGACACCGCCCTTGGTGGGGCAACCGCAGTGAAAGACTAGCCGTACTCGAGAGAGTTACCGCCCGTGCCCGCCCTATGCACTCGAGATTGTGCTCCGGGCCGGGCCGAGCTCGCTACAATGCCACCTCCTACGACGCTCAGCAGCGGCCAAGAACTCGCAGATCGTGGGGCGGCTCCACCGCGCCCGAGGCTCCGCACCGAGCCTCAGCCCCTCGCCCGGGGCGCAGGATAGGGCCACGAGAGACACAAACGCCCGGGCCACGACCGCATTAGTGGCAGGGTGCCCGCGTGTGCATGGGCTAGGAGTTGACCATCTGATAGACATGATAGTTTGAGGGCTCGTGACTTCTTAAATTGTAATCCCCCGAGTTCTACTTCGGCCAAGGCCCGAGGATGATTATGTGTGGAGTTTATTCGGCGGATGCGCGTACGTTGAGGATAATTAGGCTTTTGGAGACCGAGTCCGTTGAGTTGGCCCCCGTATCCGCAGCGCAAGTAGTTAATTGGCACTGGTACGAGTCTTGGGAGTTATCTAGGGGCAGGGACGCTCTTCCGGCCCGATGGGATGAGTTTGTGAGGCCTTCCTTGGCCACTTTCACCTCCGCAGATTTAGGCGATCCGCAGTTGATAGATTCTTGAATCTGAGGCAGAGTGGCAGGAGCATTTGAGATTATAGTCTTGAGTTTGATTCGTTGGCTAGATATGCGCCTACTATTGTAGCTGATATGGCTGATAGAGTGCATCGTTACGTGATGGGCCGGATCGTTATTTGATTGATAACAGATGGCAATGGCTTCTCGGCCGTATGGATATTGCTGAATGGTGTGCATATGCACAGGGAGGTAGGATCGGCACAAGTGGACGTCGCCCAGATAGAGATTATGACAGAGGGCAGCATAAGAGAGCTAGATCGGCTGGTTATCCCGGTGAGTTTCGAGGCAGGCAGCCTCAGCAGTATAGTAGACATTCTTCTCAACCAGATGACGAGTGCACCCCACGCCCACAGTGTAGGAGATTTGATAACACAGGGTATTCGGGAGCCGAGCAAGAGCTCCAGGCTTCGTGTTCCGTCGTATGAATGGGGTTCGAGTCACCAAGGCCACCTTTGCCTCGGTGTTCTCGGTGGTAAGCTCCATTTGGGGAATGCCGTCTCGCTATGTGTGTGCTTGCTTTACTTGCGGCCGTCAAGGCCATATCATGAGAAACCGTCCGTACGGGGGTAGTCCGTGGTGCGGCTCGACTCATCGGGTCGCTTGCTTGTTCATCTTCTTCTCGTGGCTACGCGCCCTACGGGGCGGTGGTATTCATACACCCGGCGAGTCCGTGGTAGAGGTCGTGGTGGAGCTTCAGCTCTAGCGTCCTTCGAACAAAGATATATGCTTTGGCTAGTAGACAGGATCAGGAGGCGTCACCAAATGTGGTTACAGGTATATTATCGATTTTCTCTCGGGACGTATTGTTATATCCCGCATTTTGTATGTCGAAATATTTTTTACGTTGGTTGCGACGAGTTATGGACAAGGTTATTTTTTTTTCGACTTTGTTTTAAGACATAAGTTGTTTACGAATTTTGTTGGATGGAAATATTAAGGAATTTAGGGTTAAAAGTGAATTGTGGAAGGTTAGACATTTCATGAAAATTTGGGGCCAAAATAA